>NW_015115015.1:0-9781 GCF_001443285.1 Poecilia latipinna
TTTTACTGTTTCAGCTGAAGTGCAACAAATTAAACCTTTTAGCTCTTTTAGAAAATTGTGTTCAACTTGGAAGCCAATGCCATGGAAGTCTGGCTCAGCTAAACATTGACTTGCTAATGCTACAGCAAATTATTTGTTTCATAAGGGTATTCATCTTCTTGCACCTTTGAAATAGAAGGCAAATATACAATAGTGTGATATGCAAACTCACATGGTTAGAGAAACATACTCTCACAAACAGATAAACTTGTTTTCCCAAACCTTTGTGGTGTATTCTCCCTCTTTGTATGCATTAAAAGACATCTTGTATTCCATCTTGGCCAAAGCGGGAACCTCGATGAACTTGTGTCCTATGAGGAACACAGTCAGGTCTGGTTTATCAGGTTTAACTACCTCTAGCAGCACAGAGAACCTGAAAACAGAAAAATAGTCAATATATTTGTTAAAACATAAAACTATAAGTCTCATAGGACCGTGATAAATGACCATTTATTATGGCTTCATAAGAGTTGTTAAATTTTTCATCACCAGTTAAATACTAATAAATAAATATTATATTTTGGTATTCATTTCACTCCCAGGTTTTGGATTAGAGTCCCTATCATGCCTTCTTAAATTAACTGAGCTTCACGTACCTGTTGTTGGTCTATCAATCAATGATTTTAATCACAGTCAGACAGGGATTTCAATCACTCCCTGTTTCTGTGTGCATCATTTTACAGATCGTATTATTTTGCTCATTGAATGTATGACATTCACAGTAATAGATCGGGTTCTGTAGTTTGCAGTCTGACTTAAATAAAGTCAGAAGACCAAGCCTGATTTTCCAATTTTTCAATATCTGTGTTCTTTAGCTATGTCTTTAATGGATCTCATTATAGAAAGGAATCAGTCAGGATAAGGTGATGAGTCTGATTTACCAAAATCGTTATTCACACACAAACTAATCTAGATGAGAAAAGTCCCATAGGCCTTTTTTATATGTTAGATGAAATTGGAATTATCATAAATTATATAATTGACTTAGTGTTTTACCTCTGCAGCCTGGTGAGCCAGTTGTTGACTTGGAGAAGAACAGAGCTTTGGGTTTTGGCAGACACCTCCTGTGAGATGATGTCCTCTGCTTTTGGGGCAAACGCACTTCCTTGCAGATTGAACAGAATTCCCCTCCCACCAGGAAAAGAGAAAAAAACTGATCCCTGTGAAAAACACAAGTCTATTTTTTGACATTTTTACCCACTATTTTTAGTCCTAAATACAAAAATGCTTCCATTGAAAGTAATATTTTTCTCTACCAGGTGCTTGTTTCCATCAGTTGTCATGCTCAGTGGTCTGTACGTGACGTCAAATGTCTTGCTTTGGTTGGGTTCAAAGGTCATAAAGTGAGCAGCACTAAATTGCTCACCCTTGATTACAAGTATGACGTTGCAGGACTCACAAGTAGGGTTGGTTACGGACAGGGTCTGAGTTTGAGAGGTGCGCACTCGGCATGTAAAATTTATCACCTGGAGACAGACGTTTTGCAAAATGTATAAAATTAGTCAAACCTGCCAGAATTTCTCTGGCGACCAACAACATGTCCTCTGACGCATGTATTTAAGAGTTCAATAATAAAAGACATCTGCATCTAAGCACAAACAGTAATAATAATGCAATCCCTTCAGCTTTTGTTGGACTTAAAATTATAATTTCTATCAAAGAACATCACGTACATGAGCATGATGCACATTTTCTTTTGTTGTGATGCAGCAAAAACAATCAACATGCTTTTGCAGCCTTTTCAAAGACCTTTTCTCCGTCTACTTTAGATAAATAAATGAATGAATGTGAAAAAACTTCAACACACGCTTTCTGACTTGTTTGATTCCTCGGATGCAGGACTTTAGGGGTACTCAGTTAATTAAATCTAACTGAAAGAAATTGTAGAAATCCTTAAGTCTGTCAGAAGCTCCTGAGTCAACCAAATGAGACAAGTCAATTACATTATATGGAGCTACCGTTTTAACCATTTACACAATGAGGAAAAAGCAACTGACATGGCAGCTTTTAGGAAAAATACTCCAAAAAAAAAATCAGTCTAAATGTAAGTTTGTATCATTTTTTTTACAGCCCAGATCTATCTGCAATATTACATGAAAAATATAATTAAATCTGATAGATTCAACTTTGTTTTTAAGCATTAATAAACAGCATATTTACTTTAAAGTGCTTTACAAGGCAACTAACTCAATATCCTATTTAGAAATGTGACTTCAAATCAGCAATCATGAGGAAAGGGAACCAAAAAACCTCCTTATCCCTTAACTAATAACCAAAGTGTGTATTAACAGTAATTATTTTAAAGACATGAAACATTTATATTTGTATGTAAAGAGAGAGTTCAGTCTAACCTCTTTGCTGATGGAAGGTGGGACGCAGGAACCTGTGACCGTCAATTTAATAAGTGGGGAACCGTCGATGATGCAGGACAGGTTCTCGTATCTGATGTCGTCACTGAGCTTCACAGGGGTAAAGGTCACTTCAAAGGGAAAGTTCTTGCCTGGGCAGATATATCCTTTTACTGGTCTGATCGACAACTCTGCAGGGAAATCTTGGGTTTGCCAATGAAATCTGGAGGTTCAGTGAACCGAAGCAAAACAGGGGGAAGGAAATAAAGCCAACCAAAGTTAGTGTTTGGGGATGTGCTGATTCCATAAAAATACAGTGGGATATGCTGCTATTCAACATTACCTGACAGTAGTGTCACTAGTATTCATCATGACAATCCTCCTATTCGTCAGACAGTTTTGGACCATAGCTCCAAAAGACACTTGGCTGCAGTCTAGATGGACATCTACCCCCTGGTGTTTTTAAATTATAAATTACTACCAAATATTTCTTGAACAGAAACATCGCAATACATAATTCACTAAGGGAATATTCTTGTACACAACGTAGTGATTGTGAGGGCAGATTCCAGCCAACCTTGCAACAGCCCTCGATGGTCAGCAGGTGGTGGAAGAACCCGTTGAACTCGGCCTGCAGCTCGACAGAAAAAGGAGCAATGTGCTGCTGAGGTGAAAACTGAATCTGCAGCTTGCAGGAGCCTCCACAAGATTTCAGCTTCATCTCGCCTAATGGGCTGACAGACAGGTCCTGGTGACAGGAAGGCAACTATGAAGTCTGGCTTCAGTGGACTCGTTTAAAAGTTGATAGCGTTTGCGTTGTGCTTACTTTTAGATCTAGAGAAGGATCTGAGTTCAGTATCAAATTGAAAGAAAGGTCCAGGAGGCTGTCATTGGCTAGGACGACCTGTTTATTCACTTTTTCACCCAATGTTAGACATCCTAGCTTCATTTTCTTTTGTCGGAAATCAAGCACTTCCAGCTGGGACAAAAAAAAGCATATGTTAGGGTCATGAAAATGATTTTGGACAAATAAGAGAGACCACTTTAGAAGATTATTAAAAAGTAAAAAAAAAAAATGAAGAAGGCCCTATGCCTTCCCCTTCACACCACACATCAGTTGATGTTTGATTTAGTAATTGTTTCTGTCAACAGACTTTTGCTCTTTTGGTCTAATTATTTGCAGGTAATACATTACAAGTCATTTCTTGTTGAATAAAATGAAGCACTCACACTATTGTTTCCATGCTTATGTTTGTTTATATCTATGGGCAAATCTCAGTCAATCAAAATATTACAGAGTAATATATTTTAAGCATTTACTCCTGTTAATTTAGCTGATTATGAGTTATAGTAAGGAAAACACATAATTTAGTTTCGAAAAATTGATTAACACAACCAAAAAAACAAAACAAAAAAACAATTTTAAATAATGATATATTCTGTTGTTCTCCACAGTCGTGGGGAAGACTGCAATTCTCAGCAGAGTCACAGACACCTGAGACTAGCATGGTAAGCCATGATAGGTCAGTGCTACAGAAGCCGACTGTTCACAAAGCGCTATAGAAGTGTTGTAAGCAAATACATTGGTGGAAAGCTGAGTGGAAGGAAAAAGTGTGATAGATAAAACATAAAGGTGTACAAACAAAAATGATAACTGCAACCTCAAGAAGATTGTGAAGCAAGGGGGTCCAAGAGACTGGAGGAAGGTGGGGATTTAAACCTAGGTCTATTCTTCAAGATGTATCTAACCCAGATTTATCCAGGCACCAGGCTACAATTGTCACATTGCTTGTGTTAGCTAACACATGAAGCAGAGACAATACTAGAAGGCTCATAATTGGACTAGACCGTTGCTTTTTTCCAGTACTCTTTTTATATGAAGGCAAATTAAGCATTTTATTTACAAAATCAAAGATCTGGAGTTTGGAGGAAAATTGATGAGCTCAGTTCAGAGGTCAACCATGAAATTTTAGACTACGATATTTGATTCTCCAGCAGGGCTTGGCACCTTCCCATAGTGTCTGTAGCACCAATACTATGGTTTAATAACCATAGTATTATTAAGCTTGACTGATCAAAACCCCATATAGAATCTATTAGGGGTGTAACGACACACAAAATTTCACTTTGCCACATTTCTTGGTTTTAAAGTCATGGCTCAATACTTACTAGGTCCTCTTTAAGAAAGAAGAACATCATCTTTGACATATACTACATTAAAAGCAAGCAGCAGTATGCTCAGTGTATGGTGCTTTTTAATTATTTTACTTGAATTTTGTCTTCTGTGTTTTTTACACTACTTTCTCACCTTTAATTCAATGCCTTCTCCTTCTATTGCCACTTGTTTTGTGTCAGAGCTGTCTAGGACAAAAAGGAGCTTTGCCCTATAAAGACAAGTCTTCTGGGGGTAGAAGGTAATTGGTACCGCCATAATACCACCAGGTCTCAAAATATCTGGCTGGAAGTCCACCTTCAAGAATGATGTGTTTTGAAACTGGCACTGGACACTGATGAAAACAAAATCAAAATACAGTATTTGAAATTTTTAAACCCATTCAATTGTGGATTTAAAAAAAAAAAAAAGATAACAGATTTTTTTCCCAGCTCTTTCATTAATTAAATTATTTCCGATACAAATCTAAATTTATAAAGCCATAACTAGCAATAAAACATGGATTGGGGTAGGCTTTCAAAATGAGATCACAGATACTTTACAAAATAAAAGTCACACTCATTATAAAAGTATGTCCCAAATTATTAGGCTTATAGAAACACATTTTGTATTTCTGGTCAATATGCCAATATTCAAGGGCTATAGATTTGGATTGGGCACATACCTGACTTCGTTACTGTCTTTGTTGTGAATGAGAAGAGTGTGGGATGGTGGTACCATACCCGGACAGAACAGGAAACACCTTCCAAAGTTAAACTTTGTGAAGGAGAAATCAAGGCTGCGAGTAATGGCTCTGCCTTTAATGGAAAGAGTATAGGTTGGACCGGGCTTCACCTGGTGGGATGAAAGAAAGAGGGAAAAGATGACAAAAAAAACAGCAATAAAGAAAAATATTAAATATATTTCATTTATTATTTGCTCAGTCAGTTATCACCTGATGTCCAACTGACACAAATTGGCACTGCTTTATTAAACTTAACTTGAATTAATTGTAATTATTTTTCTGAAACTTATTGTGTACTTTTTACTTAAAGAAAACAGATGACGGAGTCATTTTCACATTCCCTAACAAGTTGCAGTGGAAGAAAGTCAGCTCATTCTACAAACTTCTACATAGGACTGAAAAGATGCAGATAATTTAAATAACTTTATCTTACCCTGACAATAAGTTTGACACCGTGGAGGTTGCAGATGCTCTTAGGGGAAAAGACCACTGATACCTTGAGCTCCTTCCCAATCTGGATAACACCATTTAGAGGATTCACCTCTAGTTGCTGAAGTTTCTCTCTGAGACCCGTCAACTCAAAGCTGGCTTCCAGTCTAAGTCTTGAAAGATTGAACACCAGGAAATTGTAGGTAGATAGTTCTGAAATGCCCACCTATAATTCAGGAATATAAAGACGAACATGCTAATTCAAAAGCTCAGATGTTAATGTGTATAATTTGTATCTCAGTCTTTATATTGTTAAGGAGTGGTGACCTTTCCAAAGTTTAGTGTATCTTCCTGGTTAGGGAAGAGCTCTCTGAGATTCCCGTCTGGCTCCTGAATCTGAATTGAAACTGGCATGGAGAAACAATCAGCCTTAACGTTGATTGAAAGTGGTTCTGACTTCCTCTTCACTTTCAAGATCGGTCTGAAGTTTATATATCCCTTTGAGGAAGGTGTGAAGCTCACCAACAGTGGTAACCTACAACCAATAGATTGCAACAAATCAAGGAAACAAATTTCTACAAGAATGGTGCAAATGTGAAAGTAATAGTGGCTGATGTAACCTATTCTTGGGCATCACTATGCCATCCATGGGCTTTAAACTCAGCCTGGCCTGATGATCTTCAGTGACAAGAGACACCGGCAGGACGGAGAAGTGGAAAGGTTCTTCCTCTGCATTCACCAGATCAACTGTCTGCTCCAACATATGGCCTGCCCACACACAAACACACACATGATAGCTTATGCAGTATTTAGAATTAAAGTCTGCCACTATGGGAAAGATAATAACCACACTTTTTTGGCTAAATTTAAAGACTTTTTGTGGACTACAGAAAATTGCAATTGTTTACGCTGAATACATGCTGTAAATGCCACATGTTATGTAGCATACATACACGTCCAAACTAACTCATTTAGGTCAAGGCATTTTGTCATATTTAAACAAAACAGGTATTTTAAATAGTTAAAATATCTGTGACTAAACCTATGTTGTCTACAGATTCAACAGTGACTCTTGTCACATTGAGGTAAGTTAGGAATTTTAACACTGAACCCATGTCCATCCTTCAGTGATAAAACAGCAAAGATGCTGTGTTTTGTTTGTTTGTATACATCTCTTATGCGGCATGCAGGAGCGAAAACATTTTTGTAAATCTCTGCTAACTAAGGGAATACACAAAGAGGTTGACGTTAGCAATGCTACCTCCACTAGCTGTGTCACACATCACAACGATAATCATGCTAACTGTGCCAATTGTGCAAAAACGCTAAATAACTTAAAATGTGGAGTTTAATTAATAACAGTGAAGCCTGTTTAACTTCAGAGTTTTAATGGACAGATCTTTTTCCCACACAGTGTGACACCTAAGCTGGTGCTAGTATAAACAATTGTTATAGAAAATACTCATAGATAATTCACAGAACGTTATATACATAAGAACACATGTATATATTTGGTTTACGTTAATGAATAGACATTTGTCTGTACATACCAACAATCACATCCCCAAAGTCAAGATAAGGTTTGTTGAGATAGATGCATGGTTCTCTAGAAGTTCCCACGCATAAGAAGGGAAAAGACAATGACTTATTCTCAATCAAGAAACTCCACAGTGACTCCACTGTCCCCTGGTGTTCAGCAACATATTCAAAACATATCTGTAGACAAATCAGAGAATGGATAACACTGTGAAGACTTAAGTGAGCTTGAGACGGAAAAGATAGATGGTAAGACTGACGGACACAAAGTTCTTACCTCCACTTTCCTCTTTGGTGGGATGGTCCCAAAAGAATTTAGACAACGAAAAGAACTGGACGCTGTGTCGTCACACCTCCATTTATATGAGTAAGTCATCTTGGTCGGGTTAATCACATTGAATGATCTACAGGGTCAGACAAGAGAACAAGGTCTTAGTTTCTTATATCAATGGTTCTCAAACTGTAGTAAAAGTAGAAATGCTGGGCAAGCTTCAGAGGAACTTGGCAATTCTGCAGAATTATTGACAAACTAATAGGCTAATGAACTTTAATAGTCCAAAGTATTTGTTGAAAGCACATAAAGCGTTGCTATAAACAGAAACTTCCAAGAAGGGAAAGTGCAGCGAAGAACATTTCAAGAACTGCAAGCAAGACTAAAGTGGACACTGAACCAGGAATAAGTGCAAGTGGGTTATTAAACTGCATTTGACAGTCAGAATGTCCATCTGGGAATGACATCACACTCAACTTTAATATGTTTGAACTGTAAAGGGGGACACAATAGTATTCCCCAGTTGATGCAGCTTTGAGGCCAGGCTGTGTTTCCAATAAGTTTCAAATGAATGGCAGCCATTACTGTATGCTGATATTGGAGTTGTTGATTAACCTCCGACTTTTCCATTTGAATTTCTCAGATCTCTCTCTTATTTTTCCCAAATTGGAGGCAGAGAATTAAAATATAGTCAAATGCATGCTTTTTAACCAGACATGCAGTTCCAATAAATTTTTCTACTCTGTTTTTTAGAATAGACATATTCTTTTGTTGCTCTGTTGGAAAAAGTAGGTGTACCAGCAGCAAAAGTGACAGTCAAATGAAAGCATGGCTTTCCACAAAAGGTAAAATATAACAAAACCTAAGAAATACATATCAATGAGGATAATAGCCTCTTGTCATTTAATCTATTACCTTGTTATGGGTGCTGATAAGCCAAGGGACTTGAACTCTAAAACTCGAGTCCTAGGATCCAGAGGCTGGTTGAACTTGGGGCTGCGGCGGCTAATACTGATGTAGTCTGAGTCCTTCAAATCAAAATGTACAACAGGCAACAGGCTTTTACCACACACTGTGATATTAGGAGGTTTGTTGCCGTTCTCCAAGTTTGGAATACTGAAAAAACAGAGATATCCATAATAAATAAAACTTTATATTGTCTGGGCAACTAATATAACTTTACTTTTAGATTAGCCAAACATAAGTATGCTTAAAGATTTTTCCATTGCCAGTTCTAAAAAAAAATAAGAACCATTCTTTTATAAACAAAAGAGCAGTAAATTAGAGTGGTTTTGAGCAGAAGATGTGACTGCGCCTCTAATATGATGACCACTGAAAAATGCACTTGCCTTAAATGCCTTTAATTACCTGCAGAGCAGTCTGCCATGAAACTGCGATACCTCCACAGGTGAAAAGCAAACATTGAAGGTTTGGGTAACACCTGGATCTATACTCCCAATTCTGGGCACCACAGTGAACGGAGGCAAAGCAGGGTTTCCCCTGAGTGGTGTCACTGCACTGCTCCGATCAGTAGAAGGCCTGTCTGAACTGTTGTCAGGATGAGAACTCCAGCTCTCATCCGTCACCAATGACATGCACTCTGATTGACACAGAAACATTTTTAAAGCACTAAATGTAAACCAATACGTCCTGTCCAACTTTAAGTAGTAGGATACTAAACCTAAAATTTGAAACATTTGAGATCAGATTCAAATACTAAATTCATGATAAGAGCTCGTTTTACCTCCTTCTTTAAGGTGTGTAACCTCACTGCAAGAATCCATTTGGACTTGCCAGGAGAAATCCACTTTCACATTGCCCTCATTGACAATCTGTAGTCTTTAAATACAAACATACAACAATCATTTTTAGAAAAAGAAAAAAAAAACATAGCAGTTGCATATCAAGTATTTCATCCACACACACAAAGTACACATCAATAAGTGTATGGACAACCCGGATCTTTAAGCAAGTGTCTGTAAATGAAGTCTATTTAAGGTACTTGACAGATTTAGTGGAATAATATATGAAAAAAGTGACACAACCAAATTATTGAGGAAAGAGCAGATATGGAAAATTATGTGTTGCATATGCACATTTCTAATTGAAAGCACAAATACAGAGCAGAGCAGTGTAAATAAAAGCTTAAAATATTTTTGGTCTCTAACTTTTGAATAAGCATGAGTGTCAAAAATGCATATGCCACACAAATATTCTCAGACATAATGTACTGGCTGACAGTGTTTCAATCAATCAATCAA
>NW_015115015.1:12078-15098 GCF_001443285.1 Poecilia latipinna
GATGCAGGACTTTAGGGGTACTCAGTTAATTAAATCTAACTGCAAGAAATTGTAGAAATCCTTAAATCTGTCAGAAGCTCCTGAGTCAACCAAATGAGACAAGTCAATTACATTATATGGAGCTACCGTTTTAACCATTTACACAATGAGGAAAAAGCAACTGACATGGCAGCTTTTAGGAAAAATACTCCAAAAAAAAAATCAGTCTAAATGTAAGTTTGTATCATTTTTTTTACAGCCCAGATCTATCTGCAATATTACATGAAAAATATAATTAAATCTGATAGATTCAACTTTGTTTTTAAGCATTAATAAACAGCATATTTACTTTAAAATGCTTTACAAGGAAACTAACTCAATATCCTATTTAGAAATGTGACTTCAAATCAGCAATCATGAGGAAAGATTGGAACCAAAAAACTTCCTTATCCTTTAACTAATAACCAAAGTGTGTATTAACAGTAATTATTTTAAAGACATGAAACATTTATATTTGTATGTAAAGAGAGAGTTCAGTCTAACCTCTTTGCTGATGGAAGGTGGGACGCAGGAACCTGTGACCGTCAATTTAATAAGTGGGGAACCGTCGATGATGCAGGACAGGTTCTCGTATCTGATGTCGTCACTGAGCTTCACAGGGGTAAAGGTCACTTCAAAGGGAAAGTTCTTGCCTGGGCAGATATATCCTTTTACTGGTCTGATCGACAACTCTGCAGGGAACCCTTGGGTTTGCCAATGAAATCTGGAAGTTCAGTGAACCGAAGCAAAACAGGGGGAAGAAAATAAAGCCAACCAAAGTTGGTGTTTGGGGATGTGCTGATTCCATAAAAATACAGTGGGATATGCTGCTATTCAACATTACCTGACAGTAGTGTCACTAGCGTTCATCATGACAATCCTCCTGTTCGTCTGGCAGTTTTGGACCATAGCTCCAAAAGACACTCGGCTGCAGTCTAAATGGACATCCACCCCCTGGTATTTTTAAATTATAAATTACTACCAAATATTTCTTGAACAAAAACATCGCAATACATAATTCGCTAAGGGAATATTCTTGTACACACCGTAATGGTTGTGAGGGCAGATTCCAGCCAACCTTGTAACAGCCCTCAATGGTCAGCAGGTAGTGGAAGAACCCTTTGAACTCGGCCTGCAGAGCGACAGAAAAAGGAGCAATGTGCTGCTGAGGTGAAAACTGAATCTGCAGCTTGCAGGAGCCTCCACAAGATTTCAGCTTCATCTCGCCTAATGGGCTGACAGTCAGGTCCTGGTGGCAGGAAGGCAACTATTAAGTCTGGCTTCAGTGGACTCCAGTTTAAAAGTTGATAGCGTTTGTGTTGTGCTTACCTTTAGATCTAGAGAAGGATCGGAGTTCAGTATCAAATTGAAAGAAAGGTCAAGGAGGCTGTCATTGGCTAGGACGACCTGTTTGTTCACTTTTTCACCCAATGTTAGACATCCTAGCTTCATTTTCTTTTGTCGGAAATCAAGCACTTCCAGCTGGGACAAAAAAAAGCATATGTTAGGGTCATGAAAATGATTTTGGACAAATAAGAGAGACCACTTTAGAAGATTATTAAAATATTTTTGGTCTCTAACTTTTGAATAAGCATGAGAGTCAAAAATGCATATGGCACACAAGTATTCTCAGACATAATGTACTGGCTGACAGTGTTTCATTCTGACTTACTGGTGCAGCTCGGTTTGGAAAAGCATGGTGTCTTTAAACTGGATGTTGCTGCTGCTGCTGCAGCTGAACTTTGAGAAATCACAAATTGCCCTGATTTCCAAATCCAGACTCCACTGAGAGCCCTCAACCACAGAACAGAGAGGTTCAGGATTCGTCTCCATCACCTGAAAGCAAGCAGGCAAATTAGTTAGCGAATCTAAACTATGTCCAGGTTCATCTCTTTAAATAAAAAAGCGATGAACCTGGATATACCTGGATATGAAGAGATGAACTGATATACTTTTTCAGTGGATTAAAAAACAAGAAACTCATACTGTATATTATTGATTTTTTTTTTTTACAAAGTGATATTTAGAGCCTTTGTTTCTGTTAATTTTAACAATTATGCCTTGCAACTACAAACAAAAATCAGTTTCTTGTTTTTATTTCTGTTCATAATTAAGGTTTGAACATTAGCTACATAATACCATCAAAAAAATAAATGAAACAGATTCTGCCAAATGAAAAGGATGTCTGAGTACTTACTGTATAGTATATGTACTATACTATCCTTGGTTGGCACTTCCTTGCAACAAGTTGATCTGAAGGCGATCAACTTGTGTTACTGCCTGAGTTTATGAAATCTGGGACCTTCATTTCTACATGGTATGTAACATTTATTTTCATTCAAAAGGAGAATTATTGTATTTTAATGTTATTGTCTCTGGTTCAGGAGAGACGGTGTGACATGTAGTCCACTTCCTGTATATTTCAGCATGTAGTAGATGTTGACTTGTAACTACAGTCCTTGCATTATGAATCTTTTCTAATTTCTCAATGATTTATCAAGGCTGCTGTTATCTCTGTTGTGCCCCCTTTTCCTAGCAGCCTTGTACTTCCAATCTACTTTCCATTTGTCAATGACAATCTCTTGGACAACTGTCACATCAGCAGTTTTTCCCATGTTGGATAGGCCATAAAAATGACATTCTTGAAAAGCCAAATTTCTAAGGCTTTACTAGCTTTCCATTAGAATACTAAGAATGGCAAATCACTCTTTATAATGAACCTTATACATTCCTAAAACACACACATTTATAGATATATACAATTATACTCATAAAATATAAATACGCTTTAAAAGAGGCTCAGGTTAAAAGTACCTTTTAAAGGTAACTTCTAGGCATATATTAACATATTTTTGTTAAAGCCTATTATTGAAACCACTGCTACCTTTTTACTGTCAAGCTGTCGAGACTCTTTTAAAACCCTGTCTGAAGCACTTTGCCATGTTGCCGTTCTATGACGGTCATCCCAGTCGGCCACTTCCTCTATCGGTTGCTTGAACTCC
>NW_015115015.1:18126-26204 GCF_001443285.1 Poecilia latipinna
CTAGCAGCCTTGTACTTCCAATCTACTTTCCATTTGTCAATGACAATCTCTTGGACAACTGTCACATCAGCAGTTTTTCCCATGTTGGATAGGCCATAAAAATGACATTCTTGAAAAGCCAAATTTCTAAGGCTTTACTAGCTTTCCATTAGAATACTAAGAATGGCAAATCACTCTTTATAATGAACCTTATACATTCCTAAAACACACACATTTATAGATATATACAATTATACTCATAAAATATAAATACGCTTTAAAAGAGGCTCAGGTTAAAAGTACCTTTTAAAGGTAACTTCTAGGCATATATTAACATATTTTTGTTAAAGCCTATTATTGAAACCACTGCTACCTTTTTACTGTCAAGCTGTCGAGACTCTTTTAAAACCCTGTCTGAAGCACTTTGCCATGTTGCCGTTCTATGACGGTCATCCCAGTCGGCCACTTCCTCTATCGGTTGCTTGAACTCCACCTCACTAATCTGACAAGTCATTTGCTGCTTCAGAGTCAGTGGCTCCCTGGACCAGAAGGTGACCGTCACTTCCTTAGAGCACATAGCATGAAGGTGCCCAACCTGTGTTAAAAAAAACCCCATCAAATTTTCAAATGATCAAAAATAGGCAAAGTGAAGACTTACTGAATAAAAATATGAAATAGTGATTCTATTAGTTTTAGTCGAATGATATTTTGTGTTGATCATATTTTTAATCCATTTAAGAGTTTACCTCTGGTGAAAATGTGACATTTGGTTCACTGGAAGGCCACTCGAACTTCACCACCTGGTTTCTGCTGTGGTTGGTCATAGTGAAGCTTTCTTGGTATTTACAATCTATATAGCAGTCACCAAAATGAAGCACCTCACATAAACCTTTGAAAAATGAAACAGATTTGTCAGGAAACGATAACATGTGACAAAAGCCATTATTTTTCTAAACAATTCCAGTATGCAGTAAAATTCTCTAAACCCTCAGAGTTCCCTATTTTGTATACCTTCCGCTTCATCTTCTTCATCCTGCGGTGAGCTGCTGATGTTATCGAGAGACACCGTTTCCTGATACGTCTCTGCCATCACATGTATTATGGTGTTACTGTACTGGTTGTCCTTCACCTCCACTGCCATTGACGAATCAACTTTAACAGATTCGTTGGAGCAAAAGCTGACCGCAAAACTCTTCTGTTCGTTTACGTTAAGCCTCACAGTGACTCTGTGGACCATTTGACCCTTTGGAACATGGGAACCAATGTCTGTCAGGAAAGACGAAAGTGAAAGGTTTTGTTATCTCAAAAATGAAACCGCTGTGAAACAGTTTCATTCTTAAGGAGAGAAAAAAAAAGCTACTAAACAAAAGAAAAAAGTGAAAAAACAGAAAAAGGAATAAGTCACCCTAAACAGGTTTGAACTGCAAAACCAAGACAAAACTGCAACACAGAAGAGGACAGAGAAAAAAGAAATACAAGAGATATTTCATACTAAAACACTCATTACCTGATGGAGGAGGTTGCTGAAGTTGTTCGCACTGAACAGTGCTTTTGGTGTCGCCTGGAGGAGGTTTTATTGTAAACACACCATGTTCATCCACCAACACAATTTGGACCTTTCACAATAAATAATATAAAGTTACTAACAATTCTCTCTTGGTCTTTTTTTTTTTTAGTAACACCTGATTGTTACTGTATTTGCAAGCATTTATTATAAAATATTGTCAAACGTTTTGAAACTGCTAATCTAAATTGTTTTGTTAAGAAATAAGAACAAACAAACAAACAAAAAAAGAAAAAAATTCACAAACTGAACATGTAGTTTAAATTTTGGCCCAATTCAGCTCTGGTTTGATTTATCATGACGAGGTTGAATGTTGGGTTTTCCAACGCATACTTTTATTGGTTTGCCTACCAAAACCAGGTTAAAGCAGGTTAATGTTTATGTTACTAGAGGAGGAGTTGTAAAAACAACATTGTTGTGTATAATAAGATATATTGACAAAATACATGTCATTAATAAAAGAGAACATTCTACAAAAGACATCCTACCTGGATGATGCCATGACCAGCTATTTTTGGTCAAAGTGTCAGTCCAAACATAGCTAGCACTATTTTTAACTAACGACCTAACAACTCAAAAACTAATGGCATCTTAAAGCCACGGTATGTACATTTTCTCTTAAAAATGGTTTTTACACATTTGTTAAACTAATTATCATGTCTTGTTAGTAAAAGACAGTCTGTAAAAAAAAAAAATCTAACGCCTTAAGTTTTTACCAAAACTCACTTGCGCTTCTATATCCCCATCATTGAAAAGCACCAAAGGTAAAGTGTGTCCTCTGCCCACCAAACTTCGTCTGAACTGCATCACTGGTTCTCCCTTGCTCCCTCTTCCTCCCCGAGCTGGACGCAGGACACAGACCCTGGGCAGAGTCCCCTCCCCACTTATCTGGAACTCCACGGTTTGGTTGACTAATGTGTGTTTTGATCTTGATACACTAAAAGAAAGCAAACTTCATAAATATCTTTCACAAAGGACATAGGATTATTGCTTATTTTTTTCAAACAGCACAGTTTCATTGGGGTAAAAATTTCACCTGGAGAGCCCCTTGGTTGTAATTTCCACCGCAGCGCTGTATGGCCGGATTGCCAGTGGTGTGAAGGTGACCACAGCATAAGTATGTGACTGGCTCAATATGTTCAGCGTTGTTGCAGACAAGTCAAATACTTGTCGAGACGCCTGAAAGCAAACGCATCATGTATTTTTCCATTGTGACTCTCGAAACATGTAGATAAGACGGCTTTAAAAGTCTCACCTTACTTCCAGTATATTTGAAGGCCAAGTTAATTGTACAAGGGACCTTGTTGTTGTTGATGAGTTTAAAGCGGGCTTTAGAGGTTTTCCCCACTACAGTTTTGTTGTAAATAAATTTTTTCTCATCTATGACAAAAATGCCTTCAGCATTGGCAAACTGCTCTGAGGACAGCTGGTCACTGTTCTGACACAAGTAGTGTTCTTCAAAGATGTACTCCGGATCTACCATGATGCCTGTGCGAAAAGAGAGAAATAAAGTAATGCTTTGGAAAAATCTGCTGACTCAAAGGTGGGGACAGTTTTGCAATCGACTTCTTTTCTTTGAGGTAACATTTCCAGTTTACAATAGTTCAAGGCCTATTTTTTTTTTTGTCTGCCTTTAGGCTGTTGTATGCAGTCAATGATTTCTAAGACAACAGTATAATTTTAAACCAACAGATCAGAGGGTAATTTCTATTTTGTTCCCAGATTTAGTTAAGAAAGCACAGGTCCAACCAAGACAGGAATTGCAACTCACTTATCACCCCTCTCCCATATCGTCCACTCTCAGACTACCCAGGAGAAATTAGCAAACACCTGGTGGAGTCTGCTGAGCTCATTGTACGAGATAGTTCTCAGTGATACACCCGTAAAAACGTTGTCAAAGGGTCAACAGAGGAGCGCTGTTGTGATGACTTCATGAGGACGGAGTTTCAGAAAAAGCAGAAAAGACACAAGCCCAATTTCAAGGCATTACAAAGTCTATGTTGTTGTTGATATGTATAGCATTTTTATAACAACTGAAGGTAATATTGTTACTCGATTGGATTATAAAATGGCACTATGTACTTGGAAAATACATACTGCTGCTTTAAAAGATTGGCTATCCCTATTCAGATCGACAGGGACACAGTTTGAAAAATATGTCGGAACAGAAATAAATAAATAAAATAAAAAAAACATTTGTCAGTCTTAAACTTAGAGATTTGGCTACTTGCAATATAACGTGATGTATTTTATGAGTCATCATAGCTGAGTTTAGTCATCCAAGTTGTGTATTCCTAGTTTGGTGTTTATTTCTGACAGGAATCATTAAATGTATGCTTAACACACATATTTCTTGTTTCGTTTTTAAAATATATTTTATTGGTCAGATAAGGTTGGGTCATTTTTTTATGTACAATTCCAGTTATATTTTGTAACGAGTTTTAGATATTAGAATGTTTTCTTCCAAAGTTCACCACATTCCCCCTTTAGAGATTTTCAAATTGAGTTCTGGTTCATTTTATTTTTAGTCAGTTAATTATGTGCCCAGATTTCTTTTCTATCTTTTAAAACAAACCCCATTACAATTTATGGTGGACACACTGTATGTTTAAAGTGTTGGATTGTTTTCTTTCAAATAGCTCTTTTACTGACAAATGAATCTCCCATCATGTTGGCTCATTAAAGTCTCCCACAGAGGCTCATTTTATGCCTAATCATGCTACTCGCCAGCTGGAAATTATTCCATTTAGATGTGAATCATGCACATGCATTATTTTTAAGTTGGATTTGTCATGTAGGGACACTCGTCTCTCACCTGGTTTGCAAACCTCAGCTAACAGTCTGTATACGATACCCTCAGGCTGTTCTGAGGGGTCACGGCCAGCGATGTCAATAAGCAGGCCCTGGTTCCAAGTGCCAAGCTGGTCAGCCAAACAGACAACGGTTATCTGCTGCTGAGTCGCAGGCTGCACGTTTCCATTGCAGGGAGACACGCAGAAAATGCCCAAGTTGAGGGAAGTCTGTATGTATGGGAAAATTTCGAGTAGAAAGCAGAGTAGATGAGAAAACAGAAAAAGGAAAATGAACATCAAATAGCAAACTCAAATCACAATTATGGCAGCTTGAACTTTTATGTTTTATAGATATGGAAAATGGTCAAAAAGACAAAACAACTATTGTACATGATGCAAACCACGTGATGTCTGTTAAAAAAAAAAAAGAACTGGTAGTAGTTGCTTACATCCCGAGAACCTGATTCTCTGTGATGATCTTGTTTTGCTTCGAGATTGCCACTGGTGGACTTTGATGAACCACAATCTCTTGCTGGCACCCGAGATCGTCCTCTAAACTCAGGATTAAAGACAGGATTAAAAACTATTCCATTGAACATTAAAAATTGTTCAATGGAATAGTTTGGAATAAACCTAGAGTAAAATTTTATGAGCTATTAAACAATTAAATTGAGATCTGTGTTGGACAGTTAATGGCTAAACCATTTATACTGAAGTCGCTCTTATCAAGAAAAATACATTAAAGACTACAGATTTCAACTATGAGAGTCCTGCCTGTTCTGAGTCGGTCAAACATATGGTCTCATACTCAAAATACAACTTTATAAAAAACATTTTTTGCATGAGATATACAGAAGTCCAAAAGTTTTAGAAGTTCTATATATTTTAGCTTTTGTAATGTAAACAATGTTGTATTTTTGTTTAGTGTATACTATAAAATACTAGGAACACAACAAAACATTTATCACTATTCAATGGATTTCTTAGCAAATCATAAGGCCAATCTGTATTCTTACCCAACCTTGATATGGTTACTAAACTCTGAGAATATGCGAGTTAGGCTGAAATGGAATGGGAAGAGTCCGTTGTTATCTATTGTGAAGCTCTGCGTTTTGTCGGAGCCACAGGCCAGTGGGCCAAAATCAATGTTGCATGCAGGTGTTATTTTATATCTACAAAGACACAAACAGAAATTTGATCATCTTCAGTAAAGATTCAAACAACAGTTACTGGAGTTATGTTTTCATGCTTTTGTTATGCAATAATGCTTCAGTGTCAGAGAAAAATGAATATTAATAGCAGTAACCTGGAGAAAACAGACTGCAGCGAAATCTTGATGTCTATGCTGGCTATGGTTTCTCCTCCTTTAATGCTGGGTTCAATTATCTGCAGAAGATGATGTTACATATTAAGTCAAACTGTTGCTTTAGATCAGAGGACAACTTCCGTCCAAAACAGCCGCTTTTCAGAAACCTTTAGATATTACCTAGAGCTGAACTAACTTCTCAACTTAAGCTTTTTGTACATATATCACTGTATATATCTGTGTATTCTTTGTTCCTTTTTCACCTATTAAGGAGTATAATGCATTTTTTTCCCTTGTATATGTCTAAAAGTAAATCAATAATATATGTTCTTCAGAGACCCGACATAATGCCAGATGTTTAGATGTTTAAAAGATGAATCTAAAGTTGTAGGACTTTGGCTTTAAAGGACTGAAGTTGGAGACCCCTGATTTAGATTTAACAAGTAAGAGAATTGCTTCCAGTTTACATAAACCTGAATTTCTTAAGCAATTTTCTAAATCAGTAGAGCTGATTAAAACTTTGCAAAATCATTCTATTTGTTTCAGTTCAATTTCAGCTGTAGTGAATACTAAATCTAGGTATGTACAATATTTTATATAATGTACCTCCCAACACTAGAATGTCGCCTTGAATAACTACTACACAAATAAAACCTAGACAAATGTGAGTATTCTAACAGGAAGTTCATGTCAGACAATTAAACAGAGCTGCAATGAATACAGTACATTGACATTGAGCTTACAACCTGACCTCTACACTATTGTAAAATTGCAGACTATGATTAAAAGCTGTGTTCTTGCAAGAACATTTTAATGAATGATACCAATACCAAGAACAGAGGTCAAAGATCCTGCACAGAAGGACGTTGATAGCTACAAAAGGTATCTGTTTTTTCTGCAACTAACCTAAAGACACTTAACTTATATTTTTATTTTACCCTCTATATATATTTTGACGTTATGTGAATTAAAGAAATTCCACAATAAATTCTAACCTTTGCATGTAAAATTCCTAAATATACTGTATTAAGGCAGAAGAAAATTAGCTTATGAGTATTTACTTTCCCTGGGTCTAATAGACAATCTGAAAGTGAAAGGGTAAAAGTGTCACTTTTAAGAACGTTAACATCCATCTTGGAGAGCACTGAAAGACACCTGACATATAATGACGGGTTCTTCTTTCAAATTGACTTCCTTATCAGGTTTGCAGCTAACTATTGCTGCTGCCAACTTCCCACGGGCCGACAGAGAACCGCTTGGTGGAGCCACTGAGAACATGGACTCTGTGGTGTTAAGCTTTGGGTTGGGTGGGCGAATTGTAAATCTTAAAAACAAGAGCAAAAAGCAGCAAATAAAATCCTGCAGTTAAATAAAACTTATTACACATAAAATGTAGAACAAAGAAGTAAAGGAAAAATAGTCATGCTCACTTGAAGGCTAAGTCATATTTTCCTTTGTTTGTCAGCTTTAGCTGCTGTTTGCTTTCTTCAAAGGCTCTAAGGATCCCAAAGTCCAAACTAGCAGCTGTCACAGAAGCAAAGGTGTGGAAGATGACATTAGTATTATTTCAGAAAATCATGTCAGTGTTTCAGTATTAAACCATGTAGAATAGCTGAAATATCCTGAGTTAAAGGACCTACTTCTTTGTAGGATTTAGTGCAGCTCAGAGGTCAGATTGGTTGCTGACAGTGGAATATGTCATTATCTTTTCCTTCCTTATATATACATATATATATATATATTTAGAGAAACACTTTTTTCCAGCTGTTTTAGTTCTTTTAGGACAGAAGGAAATGGAGTCAAATTGTAATGTCATAAAACAAATTTATGGATCCATGTAAACAGAAACAACTTTACTAAAATGTTGTTTTTAAATTTTCCGGTAACACTTTATTTGAAGGAGGTTGAATAAGACTGTCATGACACTGTCATGAACATGACATAACACATGTCATGAACATGAATAAGCCTTCATGAATATTTATGACTGTTGTCATAAAGCGTCATTCGGTAAATTATGACACTTTTAATACAAAGTTTACATTATTCAAAATGTCTTTGTTATGACAACTTGACATTAACCAAGAAATCATTACTGTTTAAACATTATCTTTAATAACATAAAGTTACCTAATTTTTAAAGTGCAATCAGTAATACTTTTAGAACAAATTTATGTCAGTAAAAAATGCATCTTGCTGGGATGCCTGGCAAAACACTTATTTCTGAAAATTGTTTTATTAAACAATAAAAACTGACTTTAATGTTTCTTAAATTTCACTGAACTGCTGCCAGTCTTTTGAGTTACACTGTTTAGGGCTTTATAGTTGGTACCTGGTTCGATCTTCAGATCTACATCATAGGCTTCAGCATGAATTGTTAAGTTTTCAGTGTGCAGGATTCCAATAATTTTCTCCACATCGTATACCTAAAATAAAA
>NW_015115015.1:30322-34354 GCF_001443285.1 Poecilia latipinna
CACTCAATTCCTGTTTTCAATTTTTTTATAGTTGTATTTTACATAATCATTTGATGTGGTGAAAAAGAGAACTTTATAGAAATGATCAAAAGTCCAAGCGGGATATTGATAGTCATGCTCCTGATGTGTGTACGACAATTTATGAGCACAGATGGTGTTCAGCTATTGCAGTACAGTAGATCAACATAGTGAGGTACCTCCAGCTGCAATTTCAACTTTACCTCGAGACGCAAGATTTTCTTAACAACGACTGGCTTCCTGGCCTTGAACTCCACACAGAGAGGGCAACAGGAGTTTGGCTGGATGACTCCTTGATCTTGTAGCACTACAAACTCGTCACCCAAGGTTTCCAAGCCTTGAAGCATCCATGATAGTGGCAAAACAGTCTTGTTAACCATCATGATGCCACGACTGTCTTTCCTGTAGGAAAAAGAAAAAAAAAAGTGCGATGAAAAAAATGCAGTGTTCAGAGTATGCAGATGCAGTTTTGACTTCATCACAGTGACAATTTGTTTTCAAATCATCATACTACAGCTAATTTGGATAGTTAATTTAAAATTGCTAACCCACAACAGAAAAAAAGTTGTCTTTATAGATTAGATTTACAATTATTGGGAGATATTTTTGTATTCATCCCCTTACACTTATTTTTAAAATAATATTTTGTCTTCATGCAGTAATGGTAGCCAGAAATGGCGATTAACCAGTTGATGGGCCTTCGAGACACGTGTGTGTTTATGCTACAATCACCTAAAAGTAAATCACCGCTCAGCTTTCCCCCTTTCACACATTATGGGATTGTTAGCACTAACTGGCTGACACTCTGTTGAGTTGGGTCAGTCACTTTAAAGTGAACATATATGCACCTACTTATTTTACATTAAATGTTTTTATGCAATTGTCAATATCTCGAATAAATCCGTTTTTCACTCTGACATGTTTTTTTTTCTGTATTTTTTCTTTTGTGAAAAGCAAAGATTTTGGTGATCATGATCGATTTGCTAATAAAAGAATAAATATCCAAGCAGGAGAATACTTTTTATAGGTGCTGTATCCCAGGATTTTCTCATGAAAGTAAGACGGACATAAATCACATGAGGGACACTAGCAAGGCTCAATTAGACCAAAACAGAAACTCCAGTGTGTTTGCAGAAAGCTGACACTCCACCCTCAACACACCATTCCCACAGTGTAACTCATTGATGGTATTATGTTGTTGGGGGCCTTTTTTCAGAGGGCCCTTCACTGGCAGCATACATTGTTATTAAAGTTTCATCTAAAATGTGTTGACAAAGTTTGGCTGGATACAAATTCTCAACCGGACTTATCGATTTATATTGGATACATTTTTAATAACGAATGTATTGCAATTATGCACAGCTTTATGTTGGGTTGCATATGTGTTCAAACATCAAAAAATGTTGAATAAAGGTTGTAGAGAAAATGTGAGTAATATAAACCAACTAACTGTGTTTATGTGTGTTATGAATTTATTTTTAATTTATAATTTTGTGTTAAGATCTGCAGCTAGACCAGAGGTAAAATCTGGTGTACTGTACCTTTTTTCAATGAGATTAATGTTCCAACACATTTTAAACAAATTAAAACTTAGGTTAATGTAAAAAGAAAAAAATAATAATTCTCAAAACCTCTTTAAAATACATCAGAATGATATTTTTTGAAGGGAAAGCATAACGAGGCAGGAAGAGGTTTGTGTTTCTTTACATACTTGTGCAGCAGAATCTTGCCGAAGTTTAAATGGGTGCTGTCCAGCTCGAGTTCTGGTCGGACGCCCCAGCAAGAGATGTGGATGGTCACAGGCTCAGGATTGTCCTTGATATTACAAATTATGCTGTCTTTTATCTGTCCCTGTTTTGTTGGATATGCATAGACTGACAGCACCTGATGAAGAGAAAGAATATTTACATATACATGTGTTTTTGTTGCATCATCTAATGTAGTCAACTAAGATCATTTCCATTGAGTAGTACTTCTTTCTGTCCTGGTGAGAGAGTCATTGTAGAGGGATCTAGCAGATACGTTGCGCCCTGAGTGTCTTGTTGGAAACTGAACACGACCTCTGCCTCCATGCCAGAGTCGTTATAAATGTCCAGCCTCTCAGAATTTTCTGGATATGTGTTTTTCTTATACCTGAAGACAATCATGGAAATCTGACATTAAAAATACATCAGCTGAAACAACCCTATTTGAAACTGTTCAGTCTCTCACCTGTCTCTAGTTTTGCTGCAAAGTAAAGGCCCAAACTCAAAGTAACCAGGTTTGATTACATAGGTCTTCTGAAGGCCTTCTTTCTCTTGTGGTACCTTCTTAGACTGAGCAAAAACAATCCTGTGGAAAGATTAATGATGTACCATTCAAAGTGATTGATTGATTGATTGATTGATTGATTGATTGATTGATTGAAACATTAAAAAGAATCCCAATTAGCTAATTAACAACATTTGCAGCAGCGTACAGAGAAGTGAAATTAAATCAACGCATCATTAAAACCTCAATTTCCCACACAACTTGATTGAATAATGCATACTGACTGGTAGTCTGTGGAGATGGAGGGATAGGTGCAAATTCCTCTGCATTTGAGTTGGTAAAGTTTGCGGCTCCCCACTGTCTCAAAGTTGAAGACCTGTTCAAAAACTCCGAGTGATTCAGAGTAGAACCAGATCTTCAGAGGCACCTCACCGCCAGCAGGTACAACCCAGCGATATGTGGTCAAACTACACATAGTTACACAAACACAATTAGACAGCTGAACAACTACTGCTCTTAAATAATTGTGAAGTGACTGGATAGAAAAAGAGGAACTGCATAAAAGTGCATTGGACCTCTCTGAACTCTTCAATTTCAACGTCTTGAAATGTTTTTTCGGGGGTGTTTGAGTGTCTTTGCCCTTTTTGTCTTTGGTCTTGTAATCCTTGTGACGTTTAGCGGCCCTTTCCTAAGCACACAGAATGTACAATTTCAAATGCCAAAACAAACTAGAATGATCAAAATTTAGATGACTGATAACATGAATGTTCCTTCAGTTGGATCTTTATCTTTACTTTTTTCTTGAATAGGTCTTGGATACCGATGGGAAAAAAAATTAAAAAAGACCTGTGGAGTTTTTTTATGTGAGGATTCCTCTAGATCTTTCTTCTCATCATCCTCGTCACATTCAGAGGGATTCAGGAAGGTGAAACATGTCTGATTAACTTTAAGTTGCTCCCTGTAGTTAGGAAAAGCAACAACAGAGAGAGTGGTTGGGGGAGCAACCGGGGGGCCATTTGGTCCTAAACCCAAGTCGTCCTCTACCTGTACAGGGTGAAAGAAAGAAACCATTTAGAATATGAAATTAACCTAATTATTGAAAACTATGAAAACTGCCTACCTCTTCAAGAGAAGGAAGTACACTGGTATTAAGCAGGTCTGTGGAACTGATACTCCCACTTTGTGTCACATGTGTCACAATGTGAGGGATGCTGCCTGGTGCTCTCTGGAGAGCCTTCATGGGGGCTCCCCTTGTTCTCTTACTCATGTGTGAATACTGAGTGAAGATAAATGTGAATGTTGGCTTTAGTTTGTTGTAATCTCCACATTTCTGTTTTTCAAAATTTCTGACAAATTTCTCTTCAGCTTTCGAAGAGTTCCTATGCCTTTATTGGAACGAATATAATACCAAGGTTCACCCTGAATTTATGCCGAATATTTTTGCAGTGGGGGAAAAAACAACACCGAAAGAATAAAATTAGAATATGAGAGAAGAAGGACGTAAAGTGGGACACAAAGAAGAAAGAAAGACGATTCAAGGGCTGGAGGTATGAAGGAAACAAGGGAGGAAGAAAACACAAGGAAAGACAAAGGACAAAAGAGGGAAAGAAATTTTCGAGGAAGTTAAAAAGGACAAAAGGAAGGAAATAAGAATTCATTCAGGAAAAAAACGGACAAGAAAGGAAGGAATGTGCAGTACGGCACAGGCAAAACAAAACTAAGAGGACACACTTTTTCCAGCTTTGTATCATCTTCCAACCAAGT
>NW_015115015.1:37362-49890 GCF_001443285.1 Poecilia latipinna
AACAAGGGAGGAAGAAAACACAAGGAAAGACAAAGGACAAAAGAGGGAAAGAAATTTTCGAGGAAGTTAAAAAGGACAAAAGGAAGGAAATAAGAATTCATTCAGGAAAAAAACGGACAAGAAAGGAAGGAATGTGCAGTACGGCACAGGGTAGTAAAGAGGAAGGAAGGAGGAGGCAAGGACACAAGGAAGGAAGGTAAAAAATAAAGAAGCTAAGGAAGTATAGAGGCAAGAAAGGAAACAACCAAAGGGCAGAAGAAATGAACAACAAAGAAGGTAAGGATAGACACAAAGACAAAAAAAGAACACTTGAAAGGGAAAAGAGATGAGAATTACAAATACGTTGCTAAACCTATGTAGACGTGATAAATACAGAAATCAAATTCCATGCGTTTCCAGAAACTGTTTTACTGTTGGTTCAATTTCAAAGTTGTGTCATTTTGAAAGAGTTGAGAACGTTTTAACTATTCCAATATAATAACGGCCTGATCAAATCTAAGGATGACAAACAGAAATAGCTTAGCTTGTCAGCTCCAATTCTATATAAAAAAATAAAAGTCATATTTACTCTTTTCTCTGCTATGAATTCATCTGAACCTGGAAGATTTTCCTCAGCATAACGAGAATCCAGGAGCAAGCCCTGGGCGCGGTCCCACTGCTGCAGGATAAGATCCAGCATTGTATGGATCTGTTCAAATTTTTCAAACTCAATCCGTCTTTCATCCACAGGACACTGAAAATGGGAAGATGGACAAAATATTATTCAAGAACACACCAAAAAAACTCCAGTCCTCAGGGCCTGGACAGAACATACATTTTTGGTATGTTCCCGGTCAAACACAACTAAATCTAGTGCCTGGGCCCTGAAAATGTTGCAGTTTATCCAATATAAAAATCGTAGGATACCAGCCACCAGGAACATCTTTTGGACATTGTTTATGCTGACCAAAAAGGAAATAAAACAAATTAATCTGATGAGGGAGTAACTGTGCTGATTTATAGGCATTTATATGAATGTTTATTTAGAAAGAATTAGTGAAAATATCACCATATCACCAGCAACCCTCCTGACCTGCTTTAATTCTACTGAGTTTTTCATCTTCTGAACTTCTGTGGTTTCTAACTTTTCATCCTTTTTCTTCTTTTTCTTTTCCTTTTCTTTCGACTTGAGAATCTCCTCTTGCAGCCTCCTTTCTTCCTCCTCCTTTGCCTTCAGCTCAAGGTCCCTTCTACAATAAAGGAACCAAGAAGGCACCTTATTTCTACAAAGTTGAGGACTATATTCAATTCATCATTACATTTAAACTCTCAATTTTTTGATTTCAAGAGCAAAAATAAGCCAGTATATGAAAAACCTGAGGCTCAAACAGTGCACAATTACAATGCAAGTTGTAGTTTTGACAAGTTTTGACCTTTTTTAGGTCAATTGACAACATTTATATGAAACTAAGGTTTTGGCTATCTTATGAAAAACATCAAATCAACAGTCACTTTCATCTGATAAGTCCATAAAGGGTTTGCTAAATATTTCTTTAGATATACATTAGTTACGGAAGCAATTTCTCATCTGTCTTTACACACACAAATGAACTTGAGCAATACCTCAATTTTTTTCTCAATACCTCAAGAACTCTGGGTGTAATTCAGAGACAACACTTCAGAAATAATAATGATCTGGTCTTTTTCAGCTTTTCGGTTTTATTATCACTTCATCTTTTGACTGTTCATTCATGTCAGTTTTAGTAAAGACAAATGAATGTTACAAATGCCCCAAATCTTTAAAAAATTTGGTAATAAGCACTTATGGTTGTTCAACTGCAATACCGTGGACAAAAAAAATCTTATTTCTTGCAGTTTGTTTGATTGACACCAAAAACTTGATGAAACGTTTGTAAACAATGTTTCAACGAGGTAGAAAGACTTGTTTCTTTGGCTAGATGAAAATTTAAAATACACAGGATATAATAAGTTAAGGAAGTAGAGCTCAAAAAGAAAGATTTTACACGCGTTAAATCATTACCTCTGCTTTTTCAGTCGAAGTGTCTGCAAGTGTCGCTGGGTAATACCAGCCTTATGTTCGTCAGGCAAAGCATCGAACATCTCCTGATCCATCTCCAAGAACCACCTCTCCTCCTTCTCAGCCATCTCTTTCTGCAAGGCTTCTGCAGGAAATGCAAAAAAAAGAAAAAAAAAAAACATGTTCTAACCTTATAGTACAACATACAAATGTACATATCTACACTATGAGGGACTCAGCAAACAATTTACCCTCAGCTTGTCTTTGTAGTCCTTCACGTATTGTCAGGGCATCGTAGGTGTCAAATAAGTAGACGACATAGATGTGCTTCCGGTTACAGAATGCTTTGAGCACAGCTTGAAGCGAGCTTGGTAGAGAGTGGGTGTAAATAGACTCCAGGCCACTGATGACTACTCCACGTTGACAATCGTTTAACTGTGAATAAAGAATAATAGAGCAATGCTGATTTGCTTTTCTTTTTTTTCAATGATACGCAAATCCGGTTCAGATAAAAGGGTCAATTGTAATATTTTAGCTATAAGATTTGGGGTAAAAGACAAAAAATCAGGTTGGCATTCTTATTGTATGGTGAATATTGCCTTTGATAGCTACCACCTTGACAAATTCAATTGTGAAATTTTAATGCACTTAATTACCAAAAACAGAACATCCAGAAGCATTGTGTGGAAAAACTAAGACCATATCACTTTGTGGTGAAGAAGCACAAAGGGGTTTCTCGCAGTTGATTGCTATTAATTAAGTGAACATCATAAATGTGAAATCTTCTGTAAAAGCAAGATTTATCTCTAAACTAAAAAAAAGAAAAAAAAAAGTTCTGGAGCCATGTCCTTCGAGCAAATATGAACAAAGTTGAGATAGATTAAATTGAAGGCATCAGTCTGAAAGCTTAAGACTGGCCTAAATCAAGTCAGCAATTTGAAAATGGTTCCAAACACAGCAGGATATCTACATAAAAAAAAAAAAATTAAGGTGTTGAAATAGAAATGCTGCTGCGGAACCCTAAAAGAGCTGTGCAAGAATGTGACTGCAAATCTCAAAGAAGGCAAATCATGTTGCAAAGCATAGGCTAAAACTCCTCCACAACAATACAAGACCGATCAAACAAAAAACTACTGATAATTATTGTCTATAAATGGGTGAATCATCATTTAGACTTGATTTTCAGGCAGTGTCCCCGTGTGCTGTAACCAGCAACTATCTGTTTGATTGTGCAATTTCAGTTATGTTTTAATTTAAAGTTTGTCTTATCTTAAATATTTAGTGTCTTCTTAATAAGATTCTTGGGTATGTTGCTCAAGTTTACTGTACCTGAAAACGTTCCAAAAGGATTTCAGAAACTAGGCTTTCAGATGGGAAGAAACGGAATGGCTGCAAATTCCCTTTCTGCAACAACAAATGTATGTCAGCAGGTAGACTGTGTGTGATTTAATATGTGCGTCAAAGATTCTACACTATGATGAGTAAGGGTTACACAGAGGATTTGAGTAGAAAAACGGCACTACATGTACCACACTGGTTTCTCTTACTGAGAATTCTGACTTATGGTGGTGAAATGAACTGGGATTTCTAGGGTGGTGCTTTTCTGGATAGTCCAAGGGAACTTCAACACTACCAACTGGAGTTACACGCTGAACTGGGTTTTCAGGATATGCGGCATGTTTTGTTTGCATCTTTTCTTCAGTGAACTTGGCTAGAAAGAAATGTGACAGGTTTTCTTGTTTTTTGGTGACGAGTTGAATTAAATCTTATTTTTAAACTGCTTAAGTGAAATTTTAGGCTTACCAGCTTCTGGACCCCGTTTTTGTTCATATTCAGCAAGCGCAGTATCATAAAGCTGCCTTACTTTGAGGCTTACTGGAGAAGTGCCATTTTGAAGTGCATCTGTGACCACACCATCAATGGTCAAGCACGCTGTCCCATAGTGATTCGCCAGAGCCTCTGCCAAGTTGTGTTTATCTGAAAAACAAGTTCAGATTAAAAAAAAAAAAGTTATAGTTAAATCAATTTTACTTTGAAAGGGCAGATAAAGATGCGCATTTTTACCTGTCATAGGGGCTCCGTATACAATGATGGCAATTCCTCTGTGTTGTACTGTTTGTAGGGAAACGTCCAGATCCATATAGCGGGCAATCGCTCTGACCACAGGAGTCAACTCCAACTTTCCCAGACTGATTCCCTCTTTGGTCAATTTTGAAAAAACTAAATGCAGACACAATAATAAAAAATGAACAGTGAATAAAACATCCTTTTTTGTTGCGCTCTTTTGTATGGCCCTTCTGCTGCTTACAAAAGTCATCCGATTTCGCAGTAGAGAGGTCTGGACCATCACTTGGTTTTGATTTCTCCTCATCCTTTACTGTGCCACTTTTCTTTGATTCATCTTCCTCTATGACTTCATTCAGCTCTGTAGATGAGCAAAAACAACTATTTTGCAAGCATTAAAACAAAGACTGCAATCTACTAAGAATTACCGTTTTAGTAAAGTTACCATCATCATTTAGCCGAGTACAATATTCATTCAGCTCCACAGGGAGGCCCTTTCCAGGTACCCTTGGGGGAAGCAGCAGCATGTTGTTCTCGTCATATTCTGGTATAGCCCGCAGGATCTTAAAGGGAAAAAAGAGAGAGAAAAAAAAAACCTATATGAAGAATGATTAAAAAGGGGGACATTGCTTCTGGTTCTGAGTTTTAGCTTGGTTTTACATGTTTTAGGCTAAATTATTTAGACACCTGGCAGATTAAGATATAAAATTACTTTTATTCAATCACAGATTTTGTTTTAGATGGGAAATGAGACAAAAAAAAAAAAATCTGAAATTACTCATTGCTCTAAATCTAAGCGTAAAAAAATCAATTAGTAGTTTGAAAATGCACTCAGCGAAGAGGACTTTACTGTTTAAAGTCATGTAGAGTGATCTGATGAAACTAGAATAGTCTCATTGACAGCTGAAGGAAAAGGGAGAAGATTTTAAGTGTGTGCCGAGTCTGCCGACCGTCAATTGTGATGGTCAGGAGACCACAGTACTGCAGTGGTGGCCTGTTTTGTGGTTGTTTTTCTACTGGGAGGGAGTTATGTATGTCACACAGTTGAAGGCATTTCTGAAAAGATCTACCAGCAATGAATCAGTCTGGAAGAACCTCAGCAAAGCTGAAAGACCAACCAAGCCTTAGCTGGTTTAACTTCAGAAAGTAAAAACCTTTAGCATCGAATTCTGGTTACGTTGGATAGATATACAGAGTACTATAAACCATAACATTACTTTTCAATCGATACATCAGACATATTGTTTCTAAATCTTTAAACAAAGCTACCTCTTCTTCCTTGATGTACTGTGTGTCAAACTCAAGGCAGTAAAACTCGATAGGAAAGGAGGAGATGTTTTTCACTGTGACTTCAGATTTAGATTCCGTGCTAAAAGGAAGACAAGGTACGAGCTCCAGCACAGATGGGCAGAACTTGAGGAGAGATTCCTCAGCTTGACCCTTAGCTGTAATGAAGACCTGCTCAGTGCTGTCTGCGACATGGACCACCAACCGTCTGTTGTATGAACCCTGGAAAACAAAAACAGTTTTCAAACATTCGCATATTAGTCCTGTTACACTTGTTGTTGCTTAAACAAGAGTGTTGGTTTCATTTGAAAAAGAAGATCATAAAATTAATATAATCTCTACCGCCTCTGTAGGGTAGAACTTGACGTGGACGGTCACAGATTTGTCAGGGTCCAGCACACCACAGGAGGGAAACACCTGGAATATCGATGAAGGCTTCTGATGATGCTGCAAGTATATTTATATTCATTAGGAGCTTATGAGCGAGAAAAAAATATCATGCAACATGTCAAACACTAACCAAACATTTTCAGAAACAACTTTAATATCAAGTCAAAGAGAATTGCTCATAGCTGGTTATTATTAAACAACAATTAGTGGAGAAAGAAAAATAAAAATAAAAAATTTATTAAAAAGTCACACCTTTTTGAGAGGTTTTATTTCTTCAGTTATCCTCCAATGACATTGTACAGCCTCACAGTTTTTCAGCTGTACCTTTTGAATCTGAGAAAAAACATTTCCAAACATGACTAGTTTTGCCAAAAAAAAAAAAAATGATTTGAGACCTACCTATAACAATTAATCAGCATTTGACTTAAAGCAGAGCTTTAAGTCAAATGCTCAACCAGCTGAGGATTATTATCAGTTGAACATATTGTCATCCAAGGCTTGTGTATTTCTGAGAATGTTGACTCTTTGCAACTCTGTCATCCTGATGTTAAACTAAATTACAAGATGCCACGATAGTGAGGCAACATGGAGTTACCTTGTTAGTGCTGCTCATTCATATGCAACACGTTCTGTAACTGAGACTTTGAACTTTTACTTTTCTTTTGCATTCTTCCAAAAACAAATCATATTTAAATCTATAATTAAGTGGTATTCAGTTTATAGAGTTAGAAAAGATATGTTAGCCAGTGCATCCCGGCTATATCTATGAAGGATTAGCTGTTTTTGGACGTCTGAAATCTTTACCGTGCCTCAAAAGGTTTTTATGTTTTGTTTATGTGCAAAAAAAAAATTAAGTGTATTTACTTAGATTTTATACTATGGACTTGCACATAGTGTTTCAAAACTGTGAAAGAGGAGGTCAATTATACATTACTTTAAAAAAAAATGCAAATAGAATTCTGCCGTGTGTGGTGTGTATTTTTCTCATGCTCATTTTTTGAGATGCCCCTGGATAAAAACTAGTGCAACTCACTCCAAATGAAACTGATGAAGGTTGGTGGTTGTAATGTGACTAAGTATGAATACTTTGACAAGGCACTGTATGTCATCATAAATGTTCCTTTTCAGGATGTCAAAGGTAATCTGTGGGCGAATGGATGTTCTTTTACCTGGCACATGCCACACTGCACTTTGTCAAAAAGCAGCAGATCGCTTGAGGTAGTGACTGCTGGAAGAGAAATGTTTGCACACAACTCCACCTGCACCACTGGACCATCGGTGAGCTTTAAAACCAACCAAAAACATCATAAGTTAGCAATCCTCCAATGGTTGGCAGACTTAGCAGACAAATAACAGAGTAACGTTAAACTTAATCATAATCATAATCATAATAATTGGGATTTCTTGAGGACACCTGTATTGGCAGAATGACGCTTGTCTGCCCCATCTTTCCTTTGGCAGAGAGATAATCAAACGTAATTGTAAAAGTGTGGCTTTCACCACTGGGAAGGTTCCTTATGTTTTTAAATTCTGCTGTGAAGCCTGTGAAAGACAATATTAAATCTCACTTGCACCATTATTGATTTTACAATCCTTTCCAAGTTACATTGCTGTTTTTATTAAAAATATGTTTTTCAAGTAGCTGTATGATCCAAAATAAGCCTCACTTCCCTCACATGACTCCATGATAAAAGAAAACTCATCATCACAGGAAAAAAAAATAAAAATAATAATAATAATAATAATTAATATAAAGAAAGGAAGGCAGAGATTACAACTGTGCTTGTGTCACCTGTGCCTGCTAGATGTTTGCGGTAGGCACGGAAGGACACTGGTATTGGCCCATTGTTTAAGATCTTCACTGTCTGACTGAAGATTTTGCCTGGAAACACCACACCAAAATCCAGCACATATGGTGGAAGCTTGAAACTGGCAAAAGAATAAAACAGAAACTTACTACACTTTTACAGACTAATGATTAGGATTTGTTTTATATAACAGACCATAAAAAAATCATTCACATAAAACTCTAATTTAACTTGTTTAGAGTAATCAATTTAAGCTAAATTCTAAGTCAAGACCATCTTTAAAACTAGAGTTTTGTTTCAACTTACTTGTGTAAATCCTGCCACTGTGAAAGAGAACTTTGTGAGTCGCTGAGCTCCCACGGCCTGTAAGGCACATGGGCATCGTCTTTCACTAGCAGTCTCTCAACCTCCATTTGGATCAACTCTTCACTCTACAGAAAGCAGGTGGAAAAGAAAAATGAAAACAGCAGAGCATGACAAAATGGGGGAAAAAACACATCAGCTTACAATTTTGCTGTTTGCCTTTTTTTTATTACTAATTTGTTAAAGCATATAAATGAGTAAAAGAAGGAAGTGGCATTGGTTTTTCATTGAGAAACAGAAAGATCCTGAAAAACCTGAGATCTTTATGTTTCCAGCCTGCACATTCTTTTGTATTTTACTTGTCCATGGTATGTATACGTTACATCATCTTGCATGTTTGTTCTTCTATTTTCACTTTTACTTGCTTGTTTTGCTTTTTCCTGTTTTAAATATTTAATGGACAACTGTTTGCCAATGAACTGCATTTCAATGTGGTTTATAAATGCAATATTCCCTCTTATGCTTGAGGTTAGATTGATCAGGCAGGAAATGTTTTTTTGGATATATTTCCTGAATTTCACTTTGTCCTCTTTTTTACTATCCATTTAATTTCTTTTGTCATTCTTCCTTTCTAAATCAAAACTACCAATTTTTTTAAAATTTATTTTAAAACTTAATAAATTACAATAAACTGTTTAAAAGATCCTTTAGAAGAGGCAAATGTGTTTCTGATAAAAGGCCATAACATGTTTGTTTTTATTAGAAAATTCATTTTTGTATAGGATGAGCTTTAGAAAAAAAATTCTAAAGTTCTTAAGTTCTTTATTATCATACAATAAACAACCTCACTTTATTATCATTATGATTTATGATAATAAATGAGTAATATTGTTTAAGGACAATACATTTAAACTTCTAAGAAACTGTTTGCATAAAACTATATAAACTATACAGATTTTCCTACATAAGTAAGCAAGCATTTTATATCCATTTTGTATTTACTGACCATTGGTCCACGATTAGGCTGTTGCCCAGCTCCTCCTCCAAGTGCAACCTCCTTACTGACACTCTGTGCTGTCACAGCTTCTTGGGCCTGCTGCACCACATCTCTGTAGCACTGCTCAGCTGCAAGAGAACAACAAAATTACTCCAAGCGACTATTTGGGATAATATTATCCCAAATGCAGTCAACTGGAAGATTTCACAACATTTAGGTGCTGTATGAGCGTGTGTCGGCAGGGAGGTGATCATAATGAGTAATATAATGTACTTCTTTTGGCAGAGCCTGTGACCGTCTGAGTGCAGGTGTGAACATACACAAGTTTCGTGGCAAATTCAGTCGGATTCTTGGGAACACTCCCACCCCGGTTAGCGTGACCTCCTGGGGAGGTAAGAAAGCCACCTGGAGCTGAAACTGCTTCTTAAACACTTCAGGGATGCCAGGCAGGTAAAGTACACGCAGGTGCTTCTCTGAACCAGCACTAATGTAACCCTAGCAACACAAACAGAATGTTAAGTGATAAACTAAAATCACACCTGGAAAAATTCACACAGGAGCTTTTATTATGATTGACTCACCACAGATGGAATAATTACGGGCCACCCAGGTCTGATCTTCAGCCTCTCGTGTTGTTGACCTTTTCCTTTTAATTGCTGTCCATCTCTGTCGTCATCATCTGCCTTAATCAGCACTCCGTCTCCTTTATCGACCCCTTCGTTCTCCTTTGCATTTGGAAAGTATGTGACGTTGAAGTCAAAGTCCACTTTGCCGGTATTCCTAACACACATTTCAACTTCACTGACACAGTGAAAGAGCTGGAAGAAGGAGAAAGGAAATTAAGACACTATAGCTTGAAGATCACATGAACAGAGCCTTGTGACAATCAACACGTAAACTATTCCATCTACTTTTGAGTAGTAAATACAAAGTAGAAAATTGCAACCTAGAAAAAGAGTTGTCAAGATGGTTTTTCTTGTGCTTGAGGGTCATAAAAATAAAAGGAACTGAAAGGAATTTAATAAAAATTATAAATGCTTCAACTGGCCTGTTTCAGGTCAAATTTCTGATAATAAAATAAGAAGAGGAAGAGAATGAAGAATGCTGAACAGACAGGAGGGTTGGATAAATGTTCTGCTGAATCGCTTTTTCACCTAAATAAAAAAAATCAATGTGTCCTTGTTTTGAATATCAATGATAACAAGTCCCAGTGGCCTGCATACGTAAAGAGAAGGTGCAAGTAAACAAGACAAAAGTGTGGAAAACTGATTGAAGACTGTGGCATTTAAAGTTAGTAACTCATCTAGCTTCCCCTGTAGAAAATCTATATAACTACATTAATTGAACCTATGAATATTAATTTATATTTGTAAAAAAGCTGGAAACGTTGCATTTTTTCCTTTAGAGTTATTTGATATTTATTATTCCACTTACAATCCCAATGGACTATATTAGAGTTTGTGGTTGTAAAGTGACAAAACATTCAAAAGTTCAAGTGGTAGGAATACTTTTGCAAGGTACTGTAGCAATAATATTACACTGCATGAGCTGAGTAAACTCAAAAAAAATCACACAAATCAGTCTTACACCCTTTAATAGGGTCAGCATCACCAGGTTGTATTGCACTATGTATCATCTTATCAACATCTCCAAACAGTAAATTGGATTTGGGCAACACATAACACATCGATGTAGCAAACAGATGCAAAAGAATATAAAAAGCAAAGCATAACAAAACAATGGAAATAACTTGATCCTTCATGTGTTGCGTTTCAAGTTATAAGATGGTTCATTCTTGATTGACGTGCAGCAAAACTGAAGTTTAAACGTTTATGAGATGTACAACTCATGAGAGTGCTTCCAGACCTCTCTCTATTTGTGAGGTCAATGTGCAATGGTTAGAAATATGAAAAACACCGCTGGATGGGATCACTTCATGTTCATCAGCTGGTTGGAGAACCGGTCCAGACCATGTGGGAAACCTCTGTTGTTAATTCATCTCCTAAACTCTGACAGTTTTCAGTATTTATGAGAAGCAACTTAAAGTAAAGTAAAAAAAATTCTCTTCTAAAATGTGTAGTGTAAAACGTCATTGCCAGGAAAAAAAAAAAAAAAAAATCTAAACTCCACAATTTCACATACCCGAGAGCCGAAGTCAAGATGGGAAGACTCAAGACTGTAAGAGATTGCTGAGGCTTCTCCTCTGAGTTGGACTTCATATGTTGGTCCATCTTCAACATAGCACTGAGCCACCACCTCTCTCCTGACGTTCTCATGACCAAAGAAAGAGAAAGTGACAAGCTGCTCTTCTTGAGGTTGCAATACGCCACACACTGGTAAGATGTCAAAAACCTATGCGAAAAAATAAAACAGTAGAACATCAGTGGGAGATACAAGTCTTCACCATAAATGAGCTCAGATAAAGTTTAGAGTTGCATTAACATGAATTCTGGCTCATTCACACAGCCTCTGAGTCAGTATGGCCGCTCACATCTGGCATTAGAATTGAAGTTATTGAGACACATTTTGATATTTGATCACTAGTCATCAACTCTCATATTTAGTAAGAAATAAATGAACCAAATGAGTATTATAACCCCTATCGTTCAAAATATAAGTTCCAGGATGCTAAATAAATTGCAGTCGCATAAAATGTAGCTAAAATCTTTAGTACCGTAAGCAAGCGGCAATGCAACTGAAGCATCATTCACATTTTTTCAGTTATGATAAATTGCTCTAAAAATAAAAGTCCTACAATTGGCAGGGTAATTATCTGCTTTCTGACAAAGGAGGCAATTCTCTACTTTGAGGCTTATTTCAGTATACAGGTGTGGATGATGCACATTTTTCAACTCAACAGCAGAAATAACCGAGGAAAGGTTGTTAATAGACTTTTGAAAAACCCTGATTGGCGACAAGTCCACATATGCCTAACCTCTTCCACATTCACAGGATGTAGTATGCTGCTCTGGTCATCTGCTTGAGCACTGAGGCACACAGGCAACGGAGAAGTTTCAGTCTCACTCTCTCAACGCTTAAATTATACTTTTGCCACTTCTGAATTTCTGTGAGGGGAGAAGGATTTTAAAATACCCATTTAGCAAAATAATCATTTTTCTCCTTAGTAAACTGGAAATTCAACATTTGAAGAAAGATAAGTTTGAGCAATCTTTTTCCTTCCATTCACAGATAATGCAATACTCAAACGGAGGAGAAAACGGTAAGCTCTCACATCCCAAAGAACTCAGACTGATTTTCTTTTAGTACTCTCGTCTCTTATTCCCTGTGGGATCACGCTGGATGCATCCATCAAGTTAATTAAACAGTGTTCTATAATTAAGGGGAATTTTAATAGGCAGGCAGAAGGAAACAGGTCAGGATAGATTGCAATGAAGTGCTGAATAAACATGGATGAGAATGAAAGAGATGCAGCAATTGAGGCCTTCTTAAAGCTCGCCAGGAAAAACTATATATCAAATCACTAAGGAGTGGCTACATTACTGCTGTTAAAAGTGTGTGTGTGTGTGTGTGTGTGTGTGTGTGTGTGTGTGTGTGTGTGTGTGTGTGTGCACACAATGTTCTAAGACTGCCAAAGACCGTGGCAGTACTGTTGTTTTAGCTCAGATAGTGTAAAAAAAAAAAAAAAAAAAAAAAAAAAAAAA
>NW_015115015.1:51316-54703 GCF_001443285.1 Poecilia latipinna
TTTAAAAGCCCAAAAAGCCTGGGTGAATTTTTTTTTTTTTCCAAAAAATGAAAAAAAAAAAAAAAAAAAAAAAAAAAAAGAAGACTGTTGCTCCAGCCTCATTTCTGGCTTGGCAGTCACACATTAGAGAAAAGTATGTCACATTTTTGCAGGATATCAGTTAAAAAAAAAACAAAAAAAAAACATCTGGGACATTTACAAGATTAAGACTATATGTGGCCACTTATAAGAAAATATTGTTTTTCTTCCTACTGCTTTTTCAAGCAAGTCAAAAATGGAATAAATCTGCAAATTCTGGCAGCAAAACAGTTTATTTACATCAGGGGTCTTACACTCTAGTCCTCAAGGGCCTGTGTTCTGCAACCATAAGCTGCGTCTCTGCTTCAATTCGTCTGAGTCAAATAATCATGTCATTAGCAGGACTCTGGAGAACCTCACTTCATACTGAGGAGGCAATTCAGCCTTTTGATTCAGGTGTGTTGGACCAGGGACACATCTAAAAGTTGTAGGACCTGGATGGCCCAAAATGTCCTTTATGGACTGGAGATGAAGACCCTTGGTTCCCCCGAACACACTGGCTTTAGCATGGTGCTTCCTTAAGTTACTTGTTTCACTGACTAGCCAGTTATATCAGTAATCTGATTAAAAATAGACAAAAAAGTATGTTTTCTTGTCCTGTCTTGCTGAAGGTTTTCCAGATGGACACACTGCAGGATCTATATGTGCTATACTGCATATATATGTTGCTCGGATAAAAGAGTTTGCCTTACAGACGATCCCATCTCAGAGAACTGCGGTGTAATTACTGACAGCGATGTAATTAGCTGAACATGGCAAGATAACGCAGGTTTTGTGTGAGAGAAAGAGATTTTACAGAGGTGAGGTCTACATTTAATTGGCATGACGACCCACGAGGATGGTTTTTAAGAGAGGGAAAGTGTGGGTAAGAGAAGAGGGATTGGATGAGGTTAAAGTATTAAAGAGACACATAGGCAGAGAAGAGAGAGGCAGAGAAAAAAAGAGAGAAATAAGCAATGTAAAGCCCTGCGAGGAGAAGAAAGGGAAAGATGGAAACGAAAGAATACCAATAGATGGAAGAGGTTGAGGGGAAAAAGCTGATTGAGGGTGATAAATCTTGCAGAGCTATTAGTTATTTGGTTCAAGGCCACAAGTAGACTACTACAGTATTCACAGTTATTCCAGAAGAGCCAAAGCAGAGGCCTGAAAGAGGCACACTGTAAAGTTTATAAAGCACACCATCAGTAAATGTGTCTTCCCCAGAGAATTTATAATGGCTTTGGCTCAGTTCAGTTCAGTGGGGTTAAATGTATAGCTTGGTACTGAAGCATCCCAGTGGACAGATTTAATGCATGGAATCTCATCTTTTCAGTAACTAACTAAAATATGTTCTGGTTCCAAAAACAAGTAGATCCTACAGATAAACTTACATTTACCATGTATTTGTATAGAGCAGCTATAACAATAACAAAAGAAAACTGCAGGTGCAGCTAAAAATCATGAAAAACCTCAACAGTTTGTCACACATGAAAAAGTGTGACTCAGACAGATTCAGTATAAACAGTGAAAAATTCAAGCCTTCGTTTTCCCTGTAATTTTGATGATCATAGCCTACACATGAAGCAAACCCAATGTCATAAAAAATGACATCATTGTATAAACGTTATGCAAACTGTGGTGTTACAGCCAACTAATTAACTGCTAAAACAAGTCAATGTCAAGTTTTCACAGTTATGGTGCCATGTAATCTCCTGACATTTTCTGAACTCCAAACTCAACTCAGCCACCTATTAATAAGTTTGAGTGGGCAGCAAACTAGCCTGACCTGATCTCTATAGAGAATCTATGAAATATTGTCAGGAGTAAAATGAGAGACGATACAACCAACGATCCAGACGACCCGCAGGTTGCCATCAAAGCAGAGACACCTCAGGAGTGCCACAAGTTGAATAAAAAAGCAAACACTTAAGATATATTGGTCAAATATGGCTTCACCCTGAAAAAAAAAAGCGCATTAAAAGCTCTTATTAATATGACAATAATGATGAATGGATGCATGTAAACATTTTAGACTATACATGGGTATAAACTCTGCAACTCACCACTTATCACCCTTCATGGCTAAAGTTATGATAGTAGATAGTTGAAATGTTTACAGTACAACAGAAAACAGAGGATGTTTTCACTTAAAACACCAACCCTCATACCTCCTATGAGGACGTTTTTGGTACTCCATAAAAGCCCAGTTGTAGCACACCGGCAGCTGAAAGCAGTTGGTCATTGTTATCCTTCTCTTGATCTCTGAGCAGTTTTGCAAGCAACCAAAGTCCACAATGGTTGAAGAAAACATGACGTTCGGAAAGTGGACCTCAGCATACAACTTCACACATTCTTGTTGTGGGAGGTCCAAGTAATTGATTGTAAGCGTCTATGAGGCGAAGAAGGAAAAATATTTAGTTATTTCAGTACTATCGATGTCATTTCAGTATATAAATATTTAAATGTGACAAAAAAGTAAAACAATAAAAATAAAAAAATAAAAATAAAATAAAAAACAGTCTCATACTTAAAATTGTTTTACTTCAAAGCATTATCAACATCAGACTTACTTCATCCACAATACGGTGCATTAAGTCCGTACAGAAAGATGGATCAAAGCAAACCCAGAACTCAGATTGACCCTTGTCCTCTAAAACCAAAACCTGGGAAAAAGAAGAGACCATTTATTTTAATACAAAAAAACAAAGGTATAAAATACAACATCCAGTAAGTTTTATGGCTGACAGGTTTTGTAGAAAACCAACTGAAAAGTATTACGTTTTTCAGTTGTTCCTCACAACTAAAAACCACCAAGCACTACCAACATGAGTTTCATACAATTTTATCTTTACTCCTGGTTATTTTTGATGAATCATAGCACAGTAGAAAAATAAAATTCTCAGTACTTAAGGAAAAGTTACATTGAATCTTTTTGATTTTCCTGAGACTACATGCTACACTGTTGACTGTGGTTCCAAACTGTCAGGATCCGTGTTTTTGTGTGTTTATTTTTGAGTTTTCTGTGTTCAGCCCTGTTTCCTGTGAGTCTCTGTCCTGTCCTCCCCGTTGATTGTCCCCCAGGTGTGTCTTCTTACCTGATTACCCTCCATGTGTATTTAAACTCACCTGTCTCTGTGTTCTTCGTCGGGTCCTTGTCTTTGTTTGTCATACTTGTATCGCTCTCCGGTCGTACTGCTAAGTCCTGGATTGCGTCAAGCTGTATTGCTCTCCGGTCGTACTGCTAAGTCCCGGATTGTGTTTGCTTGCATGTTAGTTCCGTTAATCAGTTGCTACCGGTACTTAGCTGTGTGCTAGTCTCTGCCGTGCTGC
>NW_015115015.1:58692-92141 GCF_001443285.1 Poecilia latipinna
AACCACACAAGGTTGCTGCAGATGCAAGCAAGTGAGATGACCTTATCGGTGTTTGAATTACAGCACTTTAAAAAAAATAACATCACTTATCATGCTTCATCGCCAGTAGGTCAAAGGTTGATAAAGGGCTGTATCAAAAAAATAACTGAATGAGATTAATATTAGGAACCTTTGTTTACAGTTTTAAAACCTGTATTTTCTTCCAAACAACCAACATCTGTTAAGAAACTTTAATGATCAATTTTGGTACATTTAATGAAATTGGAAAATTCTGAATGAATTGTATTCGTTATCAGTTTCAGTGAGTAAACACATACATCCATGTCTGCTACCACAGATCAAACACACAGCTAAATACATTTTAAATAAATCTATTTAAAAATATTTACGGCTGAGAAATAAATCTGAAGCTAATTAGGAAACAAAAGACTCCCCTTTTCAACAGGATGTGAATTGAGTGAGTAAATATGAGAAAACTGGTAAAATTTCAATAGATAGTGACACCAAATCAGTGGAGCTCCTCTTTCCTAAATCAGGAATGGAAGTATCCGAAACAAACCTTGGTTGAAGTTGAGCTTTGCTCTCCTGGAGTCTCACACAGAAAGAAGTGCTTCGGAAGAATGAGCTCCATGGACAGAGGCAAAGACGACGCATTTTGCAAGACCAGCTTCTCATATACAGGCAACAGAGACTTCCCCTTAACCTTTTAAAAAGACAGAGTTGTAAAAGACTCAGATTACTTCTGATTTAGTTTTTTTCTTTTTTTTTACACTTCCACACTTTCATCAAAAATACTTTTTGATAACACAAAGATAATCCAAGCAAATAAAAAATGCAGTGATCAAACAATGACTTTACTTAGAAAAAGCTACTCAAACCAACATTCTCTACATGAAAAAGCGCTCACCTTTTGTTAAATCAAGTTTTAACTTTGATTAGATGTTTTTTTTTCTTTTAAATCAGGTTTGATTTCACTAACAACACTCTTAAAACCAGAATAGTAGGTTGTCGGTGATTAAAACTAACCTTCTTTACGCAAAAGTTCAGTTGCTCTGAGGAAATATTAAGCGATGGAGCAACAAAACGACACATTGCTTCCACAGACATGATGGTTTGCTGATTGCCGCGGCCACCAATGATGCTGTCGCACACCAGACGCTCATGAAAAATCTGGAAAAATAATGAAAAACATAGTTTAAACATGTACAGTGCCTTTTTAAGGCACCATTTTCAGCTTTTTACATTTTGTCATATTAAAACCAGAAAATATATGGAAAATGGTCCTTAGCTCAGTTGAAATCATGAATCAACTTGTTGGCCAATATTTGGGACTCCACACACCAAATACTGTGGGAGTCATGGGGCTACAGTAACACCACATATCCTTGAACACACTGTCCTCACTGTGAAACATGGTACTGGCAGCATCATGCTGCAGGGATGCTTATCTTCAGTAAAGACATGTAGACATGTCAGGCTTAAAGGGAAGATGGACAGATCTAAATACAAGGAAAAATCAGAAGCAATCCGGTTGTAGGCTGCAAAGGCTTAAGAGTAAGGTGGAGATTATTTTACTACCTGAATAGCAGCCCTAAAATGTTTCANTTTAATATTTTTATGCAGAAAAAGGTTAGGGTATTTTAGTTATGCACTGATATATATCATCTAGTGACCAGAATTTGTTGATTATTTTGTCATTACGAATCATGCAAGTCAAATTCTTGACATCATGGGTTCTGCTTTCTCAATAGCATGCTTTCACAGAATGCTACTGAGATTGTATGACTAAAGGGGCATTGCTTGAAATACAATGCAGTTCACTGTTTCCATAGAGCTCAGCAAAAGCCTTGGGGCATTTACAAGATTAAGACTATATGTGGTCACTTATAAGAAAATATTGTTTTTCTTTCTACTGCTTTTTAATGCAAGTCAAAAACAGAATAAATCTGCTAATTCTGGCAGCAAAACAGTTTACATCAGGGGTCTTACACTCTAGTCCTCAAGGGCCTGTGTTCTGCAACCATAAGCTGCGTCTCTGCTTCAATTTGTCTGAGTCAAATAATCAGGTCATTAGCAGGACTCTGGAGAACCTCACTTCATACTGAGGAGGCAATTCAGCCTTTTGATTCAGGTGTGTTGGACCAGGGACACATCTAAAAGTTGTAGGACCTGGATGGCCCAAAATGTCCTTTATGGACTGGAGATGAAGACCCTTGGTTCCCCTGAACACACTGGCTTTAGCATGGTGCTTCCTTAAGTTACTTGTTTCACTGATTAACCAGTCATATCAGTAATCTAATATCTCACACATTAAAAATAGACAAAAAGTATGTTTTCTTGTTCTGTCTTGCTGAAGGTTTTCCAGATGGAAACACTGCAGGATCTATATGTGCTATACTGCATATATATGTTGCTAGGATAAAAGAGTTTGCCTTACAGACAATCCCATCTCAGAGGACTGCGGTGTAATTACTGATAGTGATGTAATTAGCTGAACATGGCAAGATAACGCAGGTTTTGTGTGAGAGAAAGAGATTTTACAGAGGTGAGGTCTACATTTAATTAGCATGACGACCTGCGAGGATGGTTTTTAAGAGAGGGAAAGGGGGGTAAGAGAAGAGGGATTGGATGAGGTTAAAGTATTAAAGAGACACATAGGCAGAGAAGAGAGAGGCAGAGAAAAAAAAGAGAAATAAGCAATGTAAAGCCCTGCGAGGAGAAGAAAGGGAAAGATGGAAACGAAAGAATACCAATAGATGGAAGAGGTTGAGGGGAAAAAGCTGATTGAGGGTGATAAATCTTGCAGAGCTATTAGTTATTTGGTTCAAGGCCACAAGTAGACTACTACAGTATTCACAGTTTATTCCAGAAGAGCCAAAGCAGAGGCCTGAAAGAGGCACACTGTAAAGTTTATAAAGCACACCATCAGTAAATGTGTCTTCCCCAGAGAATTTATAATGGCTTTGGCTCAATTCAGTTCAGTGGGGTTAAATGTATAGCATGGTACTGAAGCATCCCAGTGGACAGTTTTAATGCATGGCAGAGATCCATTCTGTTCTCAGCCCTGAATCTCATCTTTTCAGTAACTAACTAAAAGATGTTCTGGTTCCAAAAACAAGTCGATCCTACAGATAAACGTACATTTACCATGTATTTGTATATAGCAGCTATAACAATAACAAAAGAAAGCTGCAGGTGCAGCTAAAAAACTTGAAAAACCTCAACAGTTTGTCACACATGAACAAGTGTGACTCAGACAGATTCAGTACACAAAGTGAAAATTTCAAGCCTTCGTTTCTCCTGTAATTTTGATGATCATAGCCTACACATGAAGCAAACCCAATGTCATAAAAAATGACATCATTGTATAAACGTTATGCAAACTGTGGTGTTACAGCCAACTAATTAACTGCTAAAACAAGTCAATGTCAAGTTTTCACAGTTATGGTGCCATGTAATCTCCTGACATTTTCTGAACTCCAAAGTCAACTCAGCCACCTATTAATAAGTTTGAGTGGGCAGCAAACTTCACCTTGCTGCCCAAGGTGAAGCAGCAAGGTGAAATGGTTTCTTCACCTTGCTGCAACTAGCAATAATATATATATTAAAAGAAAAAAAGAAAAACGCATTAAAAGCTCTTATTAATATGACAACAATGATGAATGGATGCATGTAAACGTTTTAGACTGTACATGGGTATAAACTCTGCAACTCACCACTTATCACCTTTCATGGCTAAAGTTATGATAGTAGATAGTTGAAATGTTTACAACAGAAAACAGAGGATGTTTTCACTTAAAACACCAACCCTCATACCTCCTATGAGGGCGTTTTTGGTACTCCATAAAAGCCCCGTTGTAGCACACCGGCAGCTGAAAGCAGTTGGTCATTGTTATCCTTCTCTTTATCTCTGAGCAGTTTTGCAAGCAACCAAAGTCCACAATTGTTGAAGAAAACTGAACGTTCGGAAAGTGGACCTCAGCATACAATTTCACACATTCTTGTTGTGGGAGGTCCAAGTAATTGATTGTAAGCGTCTATGAGGTGGAGAAGGAAAAATATTTAGTTATTTCAGTACTATCGATGTCATTTCAGTATATAAATATTTAAATGTGACAAAAAAGTAAACAAAAACAAACAAACAAAAAAAACACACATTCTCATACTTAAAAATTGTTTTACTTCAAAGCATTATCAACATCAAACTTACCTCATCCACAATACGGTGCATTAAGTCCGTACAGAAAGATGGATCAAAGCAAACCCAGAACTCAGATTGACCCTTGTCCTCTAAAACCAAAACCTGTGAAAAAAAGAGACCATTTATTTTAATACAAAAAAAACAAAGGTATAAAATACAACATCCAGTACGTTTTATGGCTATTACGTTTTTCAGTTGTTCCTCACAACTAAAAACCACTAAGCACTACCAACATACTTGTACATGAGTTTCATACAATTTTATCTTTACTCCTGGTTATTTTTGATGAATCATAGCACAGTAGAAAAATAAAATTCTCAGTATTTAAGGAAAAGTTACATTTCATCTTTTTGATTTTCCTGAGACTACATGCTACCCCGTTGACTGTGGTTCCAAACTTGTTGTCTGTGATTAAAATTAACCTTCTTTACACAAAAGTTCAGTTGCTCTGAGGAAATATTAAGCAATGGAGCAACAAAACGACACATTGCTTCCACAGACATGATGGTTTGCTGACAGCCGTGGCCACCAATGATGCTGTCGCACACCAGACGCTCAGGAAAACATAGTTTATACATGTACAGTGCCTTAAAAAGGCACCATTTTCAGTTTTTTACATTTTGTCATATTACAACGACAAAATATATGGAAAATGGTCCTTAGCTCAGTTGAAATCATGAATCAACTTGTTGGCCAATATTTGGGACTCCACACACCAAATACTGTGGGAGTCATGGGGCTACAGTAACACCACATATCCTTGAACACACTGTCCTCACTGTAAAACATGGTACTGGCAGCATCATGCTGCAGGGATGCTTATCTTCAGTAAAGACATGTAGACATGTCAGGCTTAAAGGGAAGATGGACAGATCTAAATACAAGGAAAAATCAGAAGCAATCTGGTTGTAGGCTGCAAAGGCTTAAGAGTAAGGTGGAGATTATTTTACTACCTGAATAGCAGCCCTAAAATGTTTCACTGTAATTTCAGCAATAGCTGGGTCTACGAAGTATTGGCCGAGGAGCTTAAATAGAAATGGTCCCTACTTTACTGCTGTTTTCGGCATGGAAATTAAAAAACCCAACAGTTATGTGAATTTGTGTCCCAACACATAAAATCCAAATAAAATACATTGAGGTTTCATTGCAATGTGACAGAAGATTTAAAATCAGAAGAGCTAAGAGTACAGCACTATCTAATTCAAGGCACTGTTGTCAGTGTATGAGCACTGTATACAGAATCCAGTGGTTTTATTTATTGACTTTAAATTCTACAAACACACCTTGGGGGAGTCTGCAGATGCTGTGAGTACCATGTCAACAGAACAGCCCCGAGAAAGGTCCACACAAGTGTGACTGAGGCTGAACACATTTTTGTCTCGGTTGGTAGATGGCGTAGGTTTACGTCTCACATTATCTCTCCGCCTAGAAGAGCTGATTGGAGGTAACGCTGTTCTGCCAGAGAAGTTTATTTGTTGTTTTGGAGAAGCCAGGACGCCACCAATCTTCCAGAACATCCGGTGATGCCGTAGACCACGGTTGGTCAGCTTGAATTTGTACTCTTATGGAACAAAGCTAAAAAAAAATACAACATAAAAAGCACAAACTGTATAAAAGGACAAACTTCAGTTCACAGTTACAAAGTTGCACATTTTTAAATCAAAATTAGTTTAACTATGTTCCTACTAGAAGTGTGTGCCCAGGTCAAGATTAGGGCCAAAAGGTTTGTTGCTGACAATAGTTGTCCCAGTGCCTGTGGCTGACAGTGAGACACTGTGTATTCTGTTGTCCCGTATGAATACTTCCATCTTGTCCGTAAAGTGAAGTGTGTCCTTCAAATTTGCTACTATCTTTAGCTCCAGCTGGCTCTCAGGTGGCACTACTCCTTCACTAGGGTCAACACGCCAGTAGGACTGTTCATGGATCTGAAAAAAACAAAACAGAAACACAATCTGAACATGGTCAAGTGAAGTTCACTGTCAACATTTGGCATAAGAAATGATAAAGCCTACTACTAATTAATATCTATGTGTCAAAATGTCTTCTTAGTAAAATTTTTATCAGTCTCAAATCAATCAAAAATGAATCTCTAGGGTAAATGTCCTTGACTTATATTCAGAGACATCTAACTGTAAATTTTATGGGATCAAACTGTATAAAAATGAAAACAGACCATCATCAGCTGGTAAAAGCTCTAACTTTATCAAAAGTACTATCTCAAACTAACTCAAAAAGTAGATAACCCACATCATTTCTGCATTTGAATTAACTGAACCTTTAAAAAAAGATATAGGAAGGAAAAGTTTGGAAGAGAAATAAAAGGAATGAAGTTTTGGACTATCAGCTGCTGCAGCCACATTTGACCTGCCACAATGAACTGGTAAGAAAAATAAAATACAGTTTCAGCGAGTGAAGTTTCAACACTTCCAACTCACTGCTGATGGAGAAGATTTCAACAAATACCTGTTTTTTGACCAAAAAGTTCACCTTGCACTGATGTTAGAAATCTCAAGGTCTACTGACATTCAATAATTTTTTTAAATGTGCCAGCTATTTTCCTTGGGTATAGTGTTTTGTAGCCATTAAGCTTCCTTAAGTTTGTATTTTACTGGTTTTACTCAGATTTTCTGCAATTGTTTACAGAAAATTGGCTTTCTGAGGGTATCTAATGCTATCTTGCTATCCCAGCTTTTTCAAACACTGAAATATGATGCATTAAAATAATTCTAGCAGGTTAGTCTGTGTTGCATTCGTCTTAAAATGTAATACATGGCTGGAAAGTGTATGTCTGTATAAATTGCTGCATAATCACATCAACTCTCGTTGCAGCAGGAGATCCTTGAGGTAAAGGGAGTTCAGTGACTCCCTGCCCAACATAAGTAAGATAAAATTCATCATTAATATTTACAGGATAACTTGCCAATTATGTTACAAAGATGTAGAGGAAGTGTAATAGCATTGCTAAAAGCATAAAAAGTGAAATCCCAGGGATCTGTCACACGTTTGTGTCATTTAAAAACTCTGCAAAACCATCTTAATATTCATTTACTACTTTCTTCAGAGGCATCTTTCTGAGCTGAATACAGATGAAGAACTAATGTTCATATTCCTTTCAGTCGCATATATATGCATATGCCACTGAAATATATAAGACCAAGCAGTGGTCAGGATCACAATCAATGTTCCATGCTGCATTGGTACTGATGGATGGCTGGAACGTAAACTTTTAATTGGGATTTTGACTAGCTTCTAACAGACGCAGTGAAGCTTGGGCGCTCTCACTGCCTGTAGGACAACAAAGTAGATTATTGATCAATGGGGACACACTCACTCTCAGGCTGCACCTTTCATACCGAAGTGAGTCCTGCACAGAAAATATGCGACATATTACATATAGATGTTTACTTCAAATAAAAATGCTCCGCACAACTTAGCCGGTGGGTGACATTGGGAGTCATAGATCAGTTTCCCAATGTTTGTACAATCGAGCAAAGAAGCTTGAGAACTCAGATGGAGAGGAGATCGATAATGGGTGATCACGGTTAAAGGGGTGGGTGGGGTTTGGAGAGGAGAAGGAGCAGAGGGTTGACTCCCCGGAGTGAGGAGGGAAGATGAGAAGAATTTAAATAATCCCATCAAACATGCCGCATCCCACAGCTTGATTAGCATCGACTGAATGCAGCTAAAGCCGAATTCAAATTTCTGCCGTGTCCACTACAACTATCAAAGATGCTTATGTTGTTCTCTGTCAAATGCAGATTTTTGTGATCTAAAAGATGAGGTTTCACAACTTCTTCTAGTTAGGAAAAAGGTATAAATGTGTGTACATCCTTAAACTAATATTTCGTTTTATGCATCTTTTGAATAAACGTCCTGACATCAATTGGTAAGAAATCTGATTTACCTGAAATAAAGTCTGGATGTGCAGGACTCCTAAAATTTGCTTCCGTTAGATAAAGTTATAATTTACAAGGATGTTAAAAGGATCAAAACCACCTCACTGTACAAAGGTACCAGTCAGGAGAAGGGGAAAAAAACACAATCTTATGTACACCATGGCCATCATCATCAGTAGTTGGATACAATGATCATCAGTAGTTGGATACAATTACAGTAACGTTACAAAACCTATATTTGCTATGTCTGGATTAAGTAATTTAAATATTGTAAAACCTTGTGGGATAATATGCTAATGCTAAAATGAAACCAAACCTAAATCTTTGCATCACAATTGCAAAATGTATCTTTGGGTCAAAAACAACACTAAGCATCATCAAAAGAACACCATACACACAGTAAAACATAGTGGTAGCAACATCATGCTACGTGTCAACATAGTTGATGGGTTTTTTTTTTATTACACAAATTTTTTGTCTAAGTGAATGACGTCATAAGCAGGTCAAAATGCAATTCAGTTTTGACACTAAATCTCCAAGTGTCCGTTAGAAAACAGAAGTTGAAGAGGAATTTTATATTTCAGCATTGCAAAGAGTCCAGGCGCACATCCTTTAACTAAACAAAATGCCATAGAATGATCTACCAAAGGCAGAATATCAGTGGGCTGTAAAAAGAAAAAGATACATCTTCACACTTGTTCAGTTACACTTTACTCTTTTCAATGCTCCTGGACATGGTCACTGGGTTTAGATATCTTTGGTAATATCCCCACAACCATTCATTGTTCTTCATTTGTGTGGCTGTTTGCCGGCTTAATGTGTAGTATGTATATAATTCTACGATAATCTTCATCGACTGATGTTTGTGAATGCAGAGGAGAAACTCCTTCTTTTAGCACACTGCCTTGGAGGAAAGGACAGGGTCACACCAGGCTTGCCAGTAAAATTTTTAATTTGGATGTGTGGACTGTTGAGTCTTTACTGAGGAATGTGTTCAGTTGCAAGTGTGCTTTCAGTCGATATAAGGCAACGCTGATAAGGCGATGCAACAAGAGAAGAGTTTTCAGGAGGTAAGGAAAACACTGTATACAAGACACAGCAATTCTCACGCTGCAGCACAGCATAGTGTTTCCTTTAATCTGCGTAAGCATGACACACTGTTTAGAGTTTGAATTCCTTAACATACTGGGATATTTAGTCAACAAACACAGTTGACTGAAATGGAAGTAGTGAAAGTTAAACTGTCATCTTTAAACTGTAGATGATGACGGATGACCTTACAGATGACATTTCTCATTAGATCACTGTGAATTTATACTTGGATAGTAAGTTTCAGCTATTCTGGATTCACAAAATGTCTCTGTCTGACTTTTCACATAAATTGTTCCAATCTGGGAGTAAGATTTGTGGATGGCAGATGTAGCAAAAAGAAGAAAAAGAATGGACCTGCACCTAAAGACTAATGTCCTATTATCTAACTTTAACAAACCAAGTTTTATTGATACCTTATTATGCTTAAGTCATACAAGTTTTGCTCCCCCCCCTTTATTTTCTTACTCCACCAATGTATGCTGTGAAAGATTAATTTGTAGATGGCTGTACCAAACTGACGCTGAAGTGAGCAGGAATGGGAGACTGATTGAGAAGTTGCAGTGTTCGAGTAGCATCCGTCAGGACAGGAATGCTGCCAAACTTCAGCTGTGAGATGGGAACATAAACAATGGGTCCCTGTCCAATACATGACAGAAGGACCTCCTGGAACAGAACAGGAAATTTTGAGAATTAATTTATTTGCCACAAAGTACTGAACCTGCAGCAACCCTGACATTTCCATTGAAACTCACTGACCAGAGGCTGCTGAAGGCTGCCAAACACAGCAATATGTAGAGAGTTCTGGATCCTTCCTAAAGCGCGAGCCATGATGGACACAGGAATCTCCTTTGAGCTACCAGCCAAAAGAATTCCTCTGGGCATAGAGCTGACAAAAAGTACTGGTGTACTCCCCTCCATCTCCTAAAAATGCAGAATGGAAAGGTGTTACTTTTTTTTAAATAAAGGGACACAGTCAGAATTTGTTGGAACACGGCGACAACTTCAACAAATATGTAAAAAAAAAAGTATTTCCTATAAAAGTTACATGCTGCAGCTTTAATGTAAGAAAGAGAAAGAAAATTATTCAATGACTGGCACCAAAGTCTAATGGTGTCTAAACGCTGAGAAGCTAACAGAACAGCATCCATGTCTCATTCCTAACAGACCTTTGAGAGGAAGCACTGTGTAAGTGAAAATATTATATTAGAATTTATTTGGGTATTTGAAATTTAAGTTATGGACTAATTTGGAATTTGTGTAATATCTAAATAGTGGGCTTTGATGAGATGCCACTCAAGCTGTGGCACCAGAAACAGTGAGGTTCAACAGAGCAATCTTTCTTTTTATTTAACCCCAGACATATAGATGTCTCCGTATTATTTATGTCATAATAGTAATCAGTTAAAGACAGCTGGAAAAAAAAACATGGCATATTAACCATCTTACTAAATGCAATATTCTGCACACTTAGGTCATTTTGTTGCACTATGCTTAATAATAAAGCCTGGTTCTAACACCAATCACTTGGTTTAACTTCACCTGATCTAGCACACCATAACAAGCAGGAAGATTGCTGGAGTTGATCAGCTGCAAATTCCTTTCATAGGGAAGACCCAGGTAACATCTTTGGAAGTCCAAAATGGCAGGCTCAACCTCAATCCCAGGCACAACACACCTGTAAAGACAGAAAAGATGAAGAATAAAAATGAAGAAAACAGAGGAAAAGACTTGGGATTCATCTGTGATCAGGAAATATTTGTTCTTCCAATTACTAAAACCAACATTTTAAAATGATTGACAACATTCTCTCTGAAAATGGTCTGAAATCAGATCTCTGTTGTTTATTAGTCAACAAAAAACAGCAACATCACCTTATTTTAGCCAAATTAAACTGTTTTTGCTGTCAAAATATGATGCCTATAAAAACTACTCTCTCCCTTGGATCCTAGCTTTGATTTAAAGTACAAGTCAGGGAATGGATACAAAAAGATCTAAAGCACTGAGTGAGCATTAGCTTGTGATAAAGTTAAATGCAACAGAGTAATAGAAAAAGAGAAAAGTGTATTTATTTAAGAATTTTCTGAGCATGTTTCAGGTGTCAGCAGTGAGTGTGTCGAACCTGGCATTGAGAGGGAAAACCATGATTTCCTCTCCGACACCTTCAACATCTATTGCTAGCGCCAGTTCATATTTCTTCACTGTGTTCGAGCACAGGGTAACCTAATCACACATTTGAAACAAGCAAGAAAAAAAGAAAGTGTTTATAGGAATGTTAATTTTCATTTATTTTACATCAACACATACTAAAATCATTATTTCAAAATGTGTTCAAATTACTTCCGCTTCCTGAAAAAGAATCTACAATAACTGGGAAACGTAAAGTTTTACATTCGATAATTTAAGTTACATGAATTAAGTTTAAATTCATTAGTTTAAAATAATTGCAGTAAGGTTTTTAAAATACTAGAAACTATTACGATTGCACTATGTTTACGTAACACAATAAAACATGAGTTTTACACAAGACGCATCTTTGGAACAGTACACAATCTACATGTGACATTTACTTTTAAGAAAATTAAAAGGAAGATTAAAAGGGATTATCAATTTAATTACACAACCCCTGAAGTAAAGAAAGGCAGCTATTTGAAAACATTTTCCAAATTACACAAGTACTGATTATGTAATTAAAATTAACAACAAATTGGATTAATATAAACACTTTAACAACCTTAAATACTGACCGTCTCTGTAATTAACTTGGACAGTATGTTTACATGCCATCTTCACCTGAAAGTTAGGATTTGAGTTTGCGGCTGTCCTGTGACAGTTAACAGCAAATCCTTAGAAAAGCTTCCCAAGGTCCGACTGTGAAAACTGATTTCTACAGCCTGGCAGATCCCAGGGGGAATGACACCTTCCTGGGGCCGGATGGAAAAACACAGGCCAAATGTGGTCTTAGGGTGAGAAAACTTGAAAGGGGCATCAATCAGTCCCTTGTTTGTCATCTGCAGCTAAAAAAACAACAAAAAACAATTTTGTCACAAGTCCCATTGCTGAGTAAAATTATGTTTTACATAAAACTTCTGATGGACACTCAGTAATGCAAGGCTACAAACTCACATGGATGAGTTCAATAGAGTGTAAAAAAGTTCCAACTCACTGAACTTGGACTGACAACATCAACTTAATTTTCAAAACAGATTCTGAGTGAAATGAGAATACTTTGTAGAGCCACATTCAATGTAATTATACCTGCACATTCTTCAACCAATTCAAACCTGAGCTATTTGTAAAATAGCTCAGTCAGATTGGATGAGACTCCTGTGAACTCCAAATCTCCAGTCTTACCACACATTTTCAATTTTATTTAGGTCTGGGACATTCTGATACATACATGCACTGGTTGTTAAACTCCGGCTGTATGTTCAGCATTGTCCTAGTTAAAGGTGAACCCAGGCTTTGCCCCTGTATTATGACCTCACTGGGCCACCAGGCTTGAACAGGGCTCTGGAAAATGGCCAAAGTTTGAGATATTGTTTTATAACACAACATTCATTAAATTTGTTCACTACTTTATCCCTGACAGTTCCGCTGTGTCTTCATGATGCCGTTTGTTCTCTACACAGAGCAGCTCTATTTATACAAAGATTAAACAACACATCTGGACTTTGATCATAGATGACTTTTGAAAGCAACTGGTTGCACTGGTTTTTCAGTGAGAGGTGTCAGAGTAAAGGGGGCAGAATACAAACGTCCAACACACTTTTCAGATCTTTAACTCAACTACTAAACAAGATCATGGACTTCAGGCTAACCAATTTTGCAAATCCACCATTTTTACTTCTCAAAACCCTTTTGTAGTCCAAATTCAAGGATACTGCAGCTACAAGTAGATATGTCAAAATTAATTATGCCATCAACCAGCATCAGAAAATCTTCAAAGTGCCTGGCTAAATTTAATTTTTCCGAAAAATGTATCAACATCAGTGGGGAAAGTCGTCTTTGTTTTTGTGAAGCCCTTCAAGGACCAAATGAATGACTGAAATGTGAAAAGGGAGGATTTGCAAAAAAATCCCCAAAAATTGGGACATTGTGTAAAACATAAATAAACAGAGAATATGATGATTTGCAAATCAGTAAAAAAATTGTGGAATGTGTTGCAGGCATCAAAAGAAAGATAATACACATGAGTCTTAAATATCTTGTCCTTGTAGTGAAATAAATTGAATATAGCTGGAAAAGGAATTGTAGATCATCATATTCTGTTCATGTTTTACACAACATCGAAACTTCATTGGAAGTGGGATTGCAAAAGCATGACATGTCTACTTTAGCAGCAACTTTGATGGTTCTAAGTTGCTCTTCTAGTTCTTACCTCATAATGATCTTTGTCACCTATAAACACATTTCTTATGTCCATCAGGTTATAGTTGAGCTTGAGTTTTGGTCCGAGCCCTTCACCTTTGATCCGAAGGGGTAATGGTGATTGCTTCCCTAAACAGTGACAGTGACAATTCAATTTCAAATGTTCTATGTAACAAGTTTAAAGGCTAAAGGTAGTTGGCAATCATTGCCAAGAGTTTGGTCAATGATGCAGATGGTGTGTTTTACAAACTCTGAAATACGTTTGCACTGATGTTGATTATATTGGGATAATCCAGATGTCAATTTGCTTAAATTGTTGACTTTAATGACAAAATATATTTAGCATTTTAATAGATTTAGCATTTATTTTACCTGTAGTCATTGTGTTTGTTCTCAAGACAATCAGCTAATTTTATTTTATTTTTTTATTATATTAACATAGATGTAGCTCTAAACGAGCCCAGCAGAAATCATTATAATCAGCAGACAGACTGCTACAGAAGAGGGGCCCGATGTAATTTCATTCACCGTCTAATTGTGTTAGCAATGGTTATCTCCAAAGAAAGTGTGCAGTCATCATTACTTTGCAGAAAAATGGCCTCACAAGCAGGAAACTGAAGCTTAGAATATTGCGGCTGAATAAATAATTGTCTAGACAATCAAGAACTTCATGTGAAGAGATTCAGTTGTGGTGAAGAAAGCTGCAAAACACTCAACACTGCCTAGCAAGCACCAGGCCTGGCTAAGGGCTAGAATGACATCGTCAACAACAAAAAAGTGTAAGTGTGTCCTACGTGCAAAATGATGAGCCAACATATGGAGTCCACTCTTGTGACAAGAAACGGGACGAAGACAGTAATGAGACACCAAGGACAAGCTAACAAGTATTCAAGTAGTCCGTTGATGATATGTGTGTCTATGCTTGTGAAACTATCCAGATCTTTACCTCACAGAGAATCTGGTGTTAGTTCTCAAATATCAGGTTTCGAAACAAGACAGAATACATTGGTGTCAGTGATGGGCTTTAGTCTATGCGTATAGATGCTTGTTTTGCTTCATTATTTTCTAGGTCACAAAGCTTTACAGAACAAATGTCATATTAGTTGGTCAGATCCTCACTTGCCATGGAAATTTATGGAAATTTGGAATCCGGCTCAAAGGAGACAATAGATGGCCACATGCAAAGTTGTCAACTGCCTTTCAGTGCCACTAAGATGATATAATTGTTCAACAAATTGCACTTAAGTTGCTGCTCAGGGAATGAAGCTGGTTTTCCTTGTTTTCATGTTGGACAGATTTAACATTACTGTATGAAATACAGTAGTATTGTTGCCCCATGAAGTAAAATAATATGAATAACAAGAACAAGCACGAATAACTCCTTCGCTCAATAAAACATGTGCACAAATGAGTGAATTGTGTTCTGCCGACTGGGAGAGGGAAGGAAACGTGAAGGACACTCTGTTTACAGCCAAACCTGTAGTTTGCTACCGAGACTCATTTTTGTTTGTCTAACCTTTGTAGCACAGACTCCCAGGGGGGAAAGGGGAATCTTTTATGAGAAAACCAAAGCTATCAATTTACAGAGCAAGAGGGATGTGCGCTGAGCCTCACTTGTAAAAACAGCCAGCTTCAAGGTGGTGAAGAACTACCAAACCAAAAGATTTATTACTAGTTTATGATGGCTTTCATCATGAAAGAAATTGTATTTACAAATTCCATATATTTAAATTTACAGAGTAGAATTAACTTTTTAAGAGATTCTATCAACATTTATGACCAAGTACTCAAAATACGTTTTACAAAAAATTTAATTTCCAGAGTTCTTGATCCTTTCACCATATTTCTAAATATTCAATTTAAATTTATGCCAACTATTTCTACATTTCATATTGCTTAAACAAAAACAAACTAGCAAATCTCACTGTTTTCTGTCTTCAGATATCATAGTAAGTGAGATGTGACGTCATCCCCTACATTCAACTTCCTAGACAAATTTCAGAATAATTTCTGATCAAAACTTCTGCCACGTGTTTGTTACCTAAATCTTTTGACATACATTCTACTAATATACATACATACTGATAACATAAAAAAAATACAGAAATATGAACATTTAAAACAGTACATGTAAGTAGGTATAGTGCAATTTCATTATTCTATTCCAAAACTAGCAAAAAGCTTAAGTCATATCTACTAACCTGTGACATTACAATAAACGGTGTGTTGGTAAACTTTTGCCTCCTCTGGCTTGAAGACGATGAGAAAGTTTGCTGTAGTGTTAGGCCAGAGCTCTCCCATCTGAAGCAAAAATGATCATTAATTTCGTGAAATCATGATGCAGATGTAAAACAGAAAATAGCGATGCCTAATACTGGTCGTGAACTTGACACACCAAGAACTGTGTTTGCACACGTGTGTGTATGTTAGGAGTTTAAAAAAAGTGTTTGTGTTCCCGACTACTATCCCCAAATATCTTATCAAAATTTGTGTATTGACTAAACTACATAGTTCACTCTTTTTTCACCAATCTTTCCCAGGCATTCTGTCCACTGTTTCTCAAACATGCTTGAAATACATAAACACACACACTCCTTGACCCTGCTCCCACCCCATCCACCCCCACCACACACACACATGCACAGCAACTATGCTATGAAGCTGTAGGTCAAATAAAATGTATGGAGAATGGTACTTTTCTAACTGCACTGTGTCAACTGTAAAGCTTATGGTAACAATATCGTAAGGTGTAAGGTGAAAAAAAATAGTGGTTTAATAAAAAAAGAATGAAAGGATAGTACAGTGAAGAAGTGAAAATCCAAACACACCACCGGCTCCAATGTTATGCCGCTGAGTGAAAGTGTAGGAGGGCAGTCCTCTGCAGCTTGGCTATTGCTCTCCTGCAGGCTTTGGGACAGCAGCAGGGGGTGATGAATCGCTGTGGGGTCAGACTCGCACCGACTAGGTCGACACATATTTCCCTCCCTTTTCTCCTCCTTCTGCTGAAGCACAGAGTTCTCCCTGGAGAGTGGACAGAAGGTGAAAAGGAATACAAAGTGTAAGTAAGGTGGGCCAAAGTGGAAAAACTGGCTCATGAGAAGAGCAAAAAGCTGCTGACGGACAGAAAGCGAATGCAGTAAGAAAGCTCGACTGTGTGCATTTTAAGCTTTTTCTAATCCAAACCTGAAAAAGGACAGGTCATCTTCTGCCTGACTTGGCGACACTGTCCACTGGTACTTAAGAGGAATGTCACTGCAGTTGGTGAGTGAAACTGTCTGAGAACTGGTCAGGGAGATATAAGTCTTCTTTAGATTTACAGGCTCAGGTTGAAGACAGATGTTCAGTTCCTCCGAAGTCCCAAACAAACTGATGTGGACATCTTCACCTGAGAGAAAGATGTAGAAAACAAGCAATCCTGTTAAAAGTCGTAAAACCAGTGCTTTAATTGTTTCATTAGCTTGATAAGAGAGGGTGAGATGGAGTGATTTTTACCATTTTCACTTTACAAAACAAATTTAATTAAAGGAAATATTGTGAATAAATAATAGCAAGCTCAACAAAGACCACAATTTTAAGTCATACATAAATAAAATTGTCTGTTTCAGGTGTATAAGAAGGTGCTTGAAGACAATGTGAGACAATTGTAAAAAAAAAAAAAATAATTAAAACTGAAGCAGAACTAGACATTGAGTTTGTCCTTGATTAAAGTAACAACCAGGAAAAAAAGATGCAAAATCAGGTTTTGTATAAAGCCACCAAGAACAAGGAGTCATGTAAATTTAGTAACTCTTTGTTTACATTCAAATCAGAGACAATGCAATTTACGCATGAAGGTGACATAATTTTCTTTTAGTCATTGTTTGGTGAACGTCTCTTGCTCAAATTTCCACTATAATTAAAATATTCTATTGCAGGTACATATGAATACATGCAGAGTTACACTGTTATTTTGGTAATGACAAAAGCAAAATTCTGACTGAACACATTTGGCTGCGGCCTTTAGCTTCTTTGGTTTGTAATAAGATCAAAAATGTTTAACATTTTTACAAGCAGCTCAGTAATGGTGACTTTTCTCACTGTAACACACCATCTAGTTTTTTAACAGATAAAACCTCTTTGATGTGAGTAACTTCAGAAGCACATCTAAGGTTGCTAGATAAGTGTCTGCTCAGCTCAGTAGAGAAAGAATGGGATTTGCAAGGCCAAAGACAATCCAGTTTAAAACACATTTAACGTCAGAATATTACACGAGACTAGAATCTGAAAAAAGTTTCTATTACTGACTTGTGGAGATGCTCTGAAATGAAATAAAATACTTAGAAAGCAAACAGTGAATAGTTTTTGCTAGATAAAGAATATTTGATTTAGTTAAATGTAGATTAGTAAAATCTACTTGTAATTAAAAGTAAATGCATAGCGAGATTTAAAGAGTGCTCAAGTTTGCTTCTAATTACCACAGACAGTTCTATCATGTGCAAGAGAATATATATATAAAGCACGGCATAGAGCCACAGAAAGGCTGGTTTATTTCTACAGGAATGTCTGTAAATTGTTGAGATATCATCAATTGATTAAAGGCAAAAAAAAAAAAAAAACATATGAGGTGGACGATGAATGATGGAAGGAAATGAGAGGAAGAGAAACAAGAATTGTGGGATACAGAGAGAAAAGCAATTATCTCTTAGGACTGTGATGTTATGACAGGAGCTGACAGGCAGGGAGAGCTACAGCTTATTGCTCAGCTTCCATCACGGACGTCTCTTACCCGATTCTCCTCCTGCTGGCTTTCTTTTCTCATAATTTCTTTGAGAACCCAGCAGCAGGGCTCATCAGCTCCCTCAATACATTGATTACTGCAGATGCCGCAGGAGGTTTGTGGGAGAGTACAACTATCCACACATGCTTGAGTCTGAATGCTTGTATGTTTTGTTTGTGTGCGCTGCCTTTTCTTAAAATTGTTTGGTGTGCTTGCAAACAACCATCAGAGTCCCATCAGTGCTGCAGACCTGTCAAAGTAAATGCTTCAGCAATCCCTAAGCGCTGTCCATCTCGTGCTTAAAATTAGTGGCAGCAACAAAGTCTGATGTTTTCAAGACACAACAAAGATTTTAAAACATCGCACAGACGGCAAAGCAAACTGTAACATTTTTAAACCTGCACTGGCTTTGAACAGAAAGCAGCAGATATAATGCTGCGTGTCCCAGTGTGCATGCAAAGCGACACACTAACACAAACAGATGAACTGTGCAATCTATTTTTCTGCTTTGTTCAGGTGTTGGTAATTTCACCACTTTGTACATTTTGTACTGACCATGCTTCAATTTGGAAACTAGTTTGCATGTTTTCAGCTTCAACAACTTCAAATTTGAAATGATATTATTTCTATTCATACTCTACTGTAAGGAAATGTTATCAAACTTAAAATATGCAAAGGTAAAAGCTAGACAAAGAATCTATTCCCCATAAACTAAAAAATAAAAAAGATTAGCAGTATTTCACACACACATGGTTATTAAAAGGAGAAATATGTCTACCTTGATTATGATGCATAGCTAACACGATTAAACTATTTTTTTTTCTTTTTGCCATGTGTAAAACATCACAGGATTCAGTAAGTCTGAAAATAGCTTTCAAAGACACTTATGTGACCAGCCTGGGTCAGAACTAGAGCTTATTTATCCCAGTCCCTAATCTGTTTATGTTTTGAAGTCACTATTTTTAGACCCCAGCATTTAGCTAGCAGATGAATGGTTGCTGTTCCTTAGTAAAAAAAAAAAAATCTGATTGCAGACAAAAATTTGTACAAAACTCTTAAACCAAGCTTGAACACTGCATGGCAGAGAGGTCAAAGGTCTTTCACTCAATATCCATCCATCCATCCACTCACCTGCTCAACCAGGTGAGAGCAGGCAGGTTGTCACTCTCCGACAGGGCAACAAACACTAGACAAAATACTTCACACAAACATACACATGTTCACATCTTTCTATGTCACAAGGTCTTTGAAATAACTTCCATTTATATTTCCTTCATTTCTACAGTCCAGCCATGACCCTTTTCCAAAAGCAGGACTACTTCTTATGGAGCTCAGACTCTGGGTTCTGTTACTCAAAGACAGCTAGGCAAATAAACTTGACTTGCATGTAATGATTGTTGATTGAAGCATTGATTAAAAATTCAATCAATGCTTTTATCTCATAATAAATTTGTTGATTGTATTGCAAAGTACAATCTGTACTGGTGGAGTACAAACATAACATATTGATACAGAAACTATCCTTATGTGATTTTGGTGTTTTTGCAGCTCTGATGCTTTCTATGATGACTTCAGATTTCAACACGGTCCATCAGGAGGTGTTTCAAAAGAGCCATGATGATAGAACAGTAACCTAGAATCATGCCAGTAACGCAGACAAAACAATAAATTTTGTACTCATGGCTATTAGCTGAACATATGCACGTTGAGTTAATAACCTTAGGGAATGTATTTGCAAGGCTGTGAAGATAGTGTGACATAAAAACAGGAAATAAAACCAAAAGCCCATCTAACAAATCTGACATGCAGTAAAGACATTATTGCCACTTCTCTTATTGTGAATCTGTGTTTGGGTGTTTGTGTGTTGATGGTGTGCAGTAACTCTGTTTTGCTTTCGGGTCATTGCTAGTCTCAGAATCTTATTAAGGTGTTTATCTCCATGACTACAGCAAATATATTTTTTCCTTTCCAGTTCTATTTTATGCAAGCTTCAAACTATATTTCTAGTCTCAATTTGTGTCTTCAGACCACTTATACATATAATTTGGAACTGTTAATATTAAAATAGATTATATTTATCGGCCATATTTAATGTTACGAAATTATAGGAGAGTCCTCTCTGAGTTAATATTCATGTTAAATGACAGCAGGTTTAACAAGAATATAGATATAAGTTTCACAGTCTGTCAAATAAATGTATACAAATCTCTGAAAGTGTGCAGCCTCTCATTTAGGTCACCTCTTACAGTGTGTAAGGATTTTGTTTTAGATGAAATAACACCAATAAGGACAGTAACAATGAAATCACTATCATGTCCTCAAAATTAAAGTTTGTTTTCGTTCGTGTTGCAAAATTCAACATTGGAAGCATTTCACCGGAATTAACCAGTATTTATTGGACTTTATACAAATAGGAAGAAAGAAACATGGAAATATAAAATATTAAAAGACTAGCCTTTAACAGGGATTTTAAATATGAAGAAAATATATTTTAGCATAATCTTGACTAAATAAGATTTCATGCAAGTGAACTTGATGAGGAAGGTGCAGAAGAGGTCATACCCCCACATGCAGTAATATCATAAAATGTGCAGTTGACTTTTAGAGCTCAGGAGAAGTGAGCACACTTAATTGAGCCTGTGGTCTGCATACAGTAAAGTAGGTTTTGTAGATATAGTAATATAAATATAAGTATTTTTGATATAAGGTATTAAAGTTTAGCTTCACTTAGATATCTGTCTATAAAAAACTGTTATATTTGTGCTTGCATATAATTGTTTGTTTCTAGTTGATGCCCTTTAATTTCTATAATTCCCACTGAATTGCAATTTGGAATATTTTCAAAATTACCAATGTTAACTTCAAAAGGATGGTTAAAGGAAAGTATCTGGAGACAATGGACATTTTGACGATAAGCTTAAATGAGTCTCACCAGTGTCGTACTGCAGGATGAGGTCTTCCTGGAACTGTCCAACTTTCATGGGCTGGAACATCACAGTCACCTGGATGGCTCCCCCAACATCGAGAATATCAGGAGAGGGCGTCACTGAGAAAGGACAGTTCACAACAAAATCGGCCATGAACAACTGAGACATAAATCTGCGATTATTGAAATCTTATACAATGTTTCCAGACACTATAGCTCCTGGAGATTTTCTAAACAAAGTTGCTTTTTTTTTGTTTCATTTTGAACAGTTTTATTCACATCTGTTTTGAATATAAAATGTATGAGAAATATCTCATTTGAACTCATGACATGTACTAGTTCTAACCTTTTTGTGTGCATCTTGAAATTGGCCTTACAGTTGCCTATGTTGCAAACAAAGTGAGTTTTCTCTGTGGATGCTTTCACTAGACAAGTAGGTAAATGAATCTCATCTTTAAAGTCAAATATGGCACGGGGCCCAATGGCACGAATTGGAATCTCAAAACATTCTCTTGGAGAAACACAAATCAGTCTGTGGCTGTAATCCTAAATTGAGAGAAGAAACAGACACAAAAGTTAAAAAGACAAACCAATGAATAACAGATTTTTTTTCCTCGCAAAATATATAGACACAACTAGTTTATATATACATTTTACTCAAATAAAAAAAAAACTCTTACATCAGTTATAACCCACTTAAAGATTTTTTTAAATATATAGATAAAACTAGACATATCTGAACACCAAATCTCAACAATCCAACTGGATTGAATTACAGTTTTTAATAACATACATATGGTATTAATAACAGTGTACTCCTCAGTCAAACGTGAAACAGCCTTTGCTATAAAGATAAAATTGAGCTTACAAGGAAGACACAAGCACCACAGATAAAGAGATGTGATTCCTAAGTCTTACCACTAAACTCAAAGTCAGGACATCATAATCACATAAAAAGATCATTCTGTAACTGTTAAAGAAAATAACAGTGAAATTAGATTTCTACACTTGACAGCAAGTCTCCTCAAACAGCTACCCTGTAACTCTAAGAAAATGTTTTCTAAATTCAAATACATCCTCCCAGAAGCACAATATTTTATCTACCTAAGACTTTCTGCTTCATAAATTTTGTAATGAATATTATTAGGAACAGCACCTTGCTCTCCTGTGGAGTGAAGAATACCATAAAACTGGCAGTCATTCCTGGTGCTATTTTGCTTCTTCCAGTCTCTGGACCCGCCATGTAAAACTGTTCTGAAACATCCTGGTCCAACTTCACAGGGTGTGAAACCTTAAACAAAACAACAATTGCTGAAACAGCTGAAACAAAGTAGAATTCACAGAGTACTAAAATTGACTCCTGCTTGTACATGTCCGTTTCAATCCACCATGACCTTTTGCAATTATTTGCCATTACTTGCACACAACACTGCTATAATAAGACACAACATGTTTATTTTTGCTTGGACAAGCCAAGTTTTGTCCATTAATCCCCAAATATGTTATGATTGAAAGACTCATGAAGTCATATATTGGTTTTAATCAGATGTATTTGAAAGATTCAAATTTTCATTTGAACAAACCTGGTCATTGTTGAGAAGCAGCAGAGGGAAACTGTAGGTTTGTAAGGGAATAAAGTTCTGGAAGACCAGCTCTGATGGGTAAGCCTGGAAAATCGGACGGTCCAGTTTTACTGGGGACAGCTGAAAAAACACACATGCATGCATATTTCTAGAAAACTCCTTCTGAAGAAGCGTCTTGCAAAATAATTCATACACCTTAAACCATTCCACATTTTGAAACAGTACACCCACAAGCTTTAAGCCTCTGTTTTAGGATTTTATGTGACAGGTCAACATATGATGACACTCATTTGTGAAGAAAAAGGAAAATAATGGTTTCCACATTTTCTTTAAAAACTTGGAAACCGAAAGGTGGTGTGCATTTAGTAATTTGTAGATTGATACCTCTATGTAAGTACTATGCAACAAAGTAATTAATATTTAGAGTCCACAGGTCTTTTATTTAATCTCCGTGTAAATACCGCTGTTAGGTTAAGGCCTAAAAGGTTTATTAGAAAACATTAGTGAAGAAACAGCATTATCAAGAACGAAGAAAACAGCAACTGACCAACACCTATTTTGTTTGATTTAGGTAAGAAGCTTGCCTTAAGGCATGAGATGGATAACAAAAAAAAATTATTATACTTCACAGTTAATCAAGTTTTACAATACAGAATACTGGATAGAGTCTGGCAAAACAAATGTGTTTTATCATTGTGTAATTTATCTGTTCCTTGCTTATCTGCACCTGGAAAATACTACAAGAAACTTTTAGTATTCCAGAGTTCTCAAGACTGAATGACATGTATGCAGTGTATGCAGACAGTAGAAAGAGGATCTGAAATGGTTTTACCTGTGTTTTAAGAGGTAGAGATAGCAGAAAAGCAGTTCCCAGGATTCAGACATTAAGCGGAAAAAATCTAAAAATAGCATTGCCTGTTTTAAACGTCTCTAAATCTTATGAGCTATATATAGAACAACATAGCTTATTACAGTTAATCTAAATTACTTCTGTTCTGACCTATTTGGTGTATACTCAGCAGGACTTTCATTTATCCCTGCAGAATAAGTGGCCCATATTGGAGATTTGTCACTTTCAGATTTGCATATTTAACAAGTCAACAGAAAAGCATACAAGGTGAGATGCAAATTTTTTAATTTGCTGAGGAGGTGTTTATTAATTTTAAATACCTTGAATGAACTTTTGACAGCAAAGTATGCTGGTCAAGTTGCAGCTGCTGACTGACTGAAGCTAATTTGGTACATAAAGTGCATCATATATCATTGGTATTTTATATGATAGACCGACACAAAGTAGGGCATAACTTTGAACAGAAGTTTAAAAGTTATGTCTTCCAGTAATTTTCTTCCTGGAAAAAAGACACATTTTCAGATTTCTCACAAGATAAAAAGTCTGCTGTGTAGTTCTATTCAGTCTTCTTGAGTCAGTATTTGTCTCTACCAGCTTTGCTTACTACAAGAGAAACTTATTTTCCTGCAGATTTATTTTTGTAGCTGAGTATTTGTTTCTTTTTTTTTTGACTGGATAGAGAGCATTCTGCAAACATAAATTTTCATGTCCTGCAAAAGATTAATTCCATGTGGGTGAGAGCTTGGATTTGACTATTCTAACACATGAATATTAATTGATCTAAACAATTTTACTGTTGTTCTAGCTGTATGTTTAAAGTTGTTTTCCGGCTGGAAGGTAAACTGCAGGCCCGATCTTAAGCCTTTTGCTGACTCTGTAATTTCCCAGTTTCTGCGAAGATAAAAGTATATTCACACCAAACCCACAGTGAAGTGTAGTCCAAAGAACTGCTCCTCACTGTGGGTATGGTGTATTCAGGCCAATGCGCATTGTTACTCGTTTGTCAGATATTTAATTTTACAATTAAGCCAAAACCATACTTTGCTTCATAAGACCAGATCACTTTGTCCACTTTTGTGCTGTGTTATCAACATGGCTAGTTGGTAACTTAGAAATTGGATTTTCATGGCTTTTATGGCCACTCTTCCACCAACAGTAGATTTATTGTCTGCAAAACTAACAGCTATCCCGTCAACAGATTCTCCCATACTAGTTCTAAAACTCTGCAGCCTCTTGGCTGCTTCTTCTTTTAATGCTTTCCTCGCTCACAAGTCAGTTAGGTTGCATCTCATCTGACAAACTTCAGAGGTTTTCAAGGAACAGATGTAATTGTACAAAGACTACTTTGCACACTGATGGACTCTATTTACTATAAGAATAATGAGAAACCTTTTATACAATATGTTTTTAAGTATTTCATTGTTAGGATTGTCATTTATAATGTTTTAATAGCACAAAATGTAAGCTTTTTATAAATCCAATCTTGGGACCAACGGTTCATGTGTCATCTCAAACCATTACAACTGATTAATCTCGTATATTATTACTAAAAAGGTCTGGAGGAATGACAACATTTGCTGACATTTACCATGCAATGAGTGGTGTTGCCTTCTGGAGTCTCGAGCCTGAGGGGCAGATGGACCTCTGCGATGTTATTCAGGTGCTCCTCTGAGGACTGCATCATTTCTTGCTTAAAAACTGATGGAGTCATCTGCAATCACACAACAGGGTCTATTATCCAGTCTGCACTGGCTGTCTCTTTATTGTCAGATCAAACACCAGTAATGAAAAAGCTTAGTTCGGTGAGAGCAATCAACCATATTTTGTGGTTAAAACCTAAGCTACACAATCTGATGGCACCTCCTTATCAGTGCACCAGAGACAAAGAAACATCTAACTGCACTTAGCCCATTTCAGGGGTAGGTCAAAAAGGAATTTCAGCTGGATTAATAATGTAGCAGGAAGTCTTATGATAAATGCAATATTTAACAGCTGACAGGTTTGGATTCATGAAACACTGCTCAGAAGCAATTAAGCTGCTTTAGAGAAGGAAGGAAAGGAGTTAAATAATACGATTGAGTGGAAATTTAATTTATTCCACAAAATTAGCAGAGGGGGCTACCCAAAAGTCATATTATTAATATACAAAATGCTTTCAGTTCGGTACTTCTGAGTTTGTATTCTCTTTCATAGATGGTGACGTTGATGGTGCTTTGCTACCTTAACTTTGTTTTCTTTCTCTTCTGTCTTTTTTCAGTTCTTTCAACCCCAAGCTTCTCACAGCAGACAACCAATAATACAAAGCTGGGTTCTGCTGAAGGTTTTTTCCTGCTAAAAGAAGTCACTCTTTTCCACTTGCTTGCTTGGGAGAAGTGAACGCATGAAAGTGAAAGACTCAACGCATTTAACCAGACTTTTCAAGGTACGTTAATTCAGTTTAACTGTATTATTTTATACAAAAAACTACATCGGAGGGAAGTAAATGTAATCAAATTTTCCTGAATTGTACTTTTTATGTACACCAATAACATCCCTTGTAACAGTGGAGGTATGGCATTTCATAAATATGCAATTGCCACAGATCTGGTTGGACCCTTAATTGGCAGTGATGGTTGTTCATTTACCAACTTGTTCTTAATAAACTGTTTTCTTTAGCATTCGTTAGAGGCTCAATATCTCAAAAGGCTATTAAGTTGTGACGTAAGGGCAAAGGTAAAATAGGACATAAATTGTTCCAGCCAACCACATCCAGAGTCGGATGCTGAAACAGCTTTAGCTATTTAACTACCTGAAAATCTGAATACAGAGAGACATGTTTAGTTGAATATGGATCTCACGTCAATCTGAGAGCATTCATAAAAGAAGCAGGATAAAGCACAGGCATAAAATTGCCACTGCAGTCAAGGATTGATTTTTGTTTCCTATAAGGAGCCAAACTAATTATTAGGGCAATTGGTCATTTGAAGAAGGTTCTTTAAAAGCATTGGACAATATCCAAAATGCAGTTCACTGATTACAGTGAGCATGAGAACTCATCAGAAAAACCCATCTTAAAATTTTGGAGTTTTTTTTTTTTTTTTTTTTTACTTTTGATGTTGCTATTGATAAATAAAGCACACAGAAACAGCAGGATCTGCTCACCCGTCTTGGCTTGTCGTCCTTTGCGAGGACTTTCTCTTTGCGAAGCTTAGAGATCAACTGCTGAAGCTGAACTGCTTTCATTTTGAATGAACTCTGTAGAACAATCACCTGAGAAAAAAAAACATGGTTTATGTTACTTAATTCTTGCAAAACAATTTGTAACACATAGCAAGATGAATTCCAGCTAATCCGCAGCAGAGACTCTCCAGGGAGATTAACGCAGCACAGAAAATAATTAGCCGCTCTCCCAACCCCAGACCTTTTAAAATATAAATATTTGCCTACTACCTCTTAAGAACTGGAAAAGTGTATGTATATTTGTTGCCTTGTGTAGATAGTACAATTTTCAAACTACGAATAACCAGACACACGAGCACTTATTTTTCCTGTATCAGCTACACACTAAGCAGTATAGAGGTGTAATATCTCATGTCACCTCCTGATTAATACAAATGATTGTTTTTAATTTCGGCTGCAAGCAACATTTCTTCATAAAATTATAGCTTCAAACTATAGGCTGAGTCACAGGTGCTGTAAATGTTTTAGAATTAAGCACACAAAAAAACGTCTTTGTTGTGCTAATGTAAGAACGTAATATATTGAAATAAGCTACTACCGCAAAATTTAAGCATTTATATCAACAGAAAAGTTAAGCGTTCTGCCAAAAAATGTGTATAAAAATTTGCTTTTTAAAAATATACAGAAAGACAAAATGGTTTTAACTATTTGTTGTGGTCCTCTTGTGCTATCTGTAACAAACGTTGACTTAAATCGAGTTGTTCACCACCATACACAAACTTCTCGAACATTTTTCAACAAAACAACGCAAAATTAGCGTAATACTAACACATGAAATAAAATGTGTGCCAACAAAAGAAATTGTTTCAACAAACTCTTACCACCGTGTAAGAAACTTCATTTTTACAAAAAACACGCCAGCTGAAATTGATGTTGGTTTAGTCTGTATCAATGGCAACGGCTTTAGCCGTACGTCCAGTAAACTCCTTCCCGATTGGCTGGTAGACCAAATAGTTTCAATCTGTTTCTATGGCGTCGTTGTTCAGTAGTAGACATACGTCAGGGCGTTCGCCATATTGAGAGAGGCAAGATCGTTTAGCAATACAAATATGCTTGAATAAATGAATCAAATCTGTAATTGATCAAATACTTTATATAATTAATGAAACCTTTTACGTCAAATTGCTGTCAACTGAAAGTTAAGAGTCATGTTATCACGTAATTTTATCCATGTGTTTTAGCACAGGAATAAAATGTGCTAAAGTACATTTTATTAGTGTCTATAAACTCACGTATTCTACCCTTGGAGAGTTAAAAAACAAATTTTCTTTCAGATGTACTGTCCATTTTGTGGAACTGCCGCCATAAATTCTGCAGACTTTTGTTGTCAATGTGGCAGAAACATAAAATTTGTCCAAGATCATGCAAACAAAGCCCAAGATGAGAGGAACACTACCACTGCAACTCCCGATGTTCAACCAAGCACCAGCACAGGTAAACCGAAGCATGGGGGGGGGGGTTTCAGCATGCTTAAGTGTTAGCACTTTAAACCATCTGCAGATGCAGGTACGATCATTGCAGTATTGATCGTACCTGCAATTAATAATTAATGCATTTAAATTATAACTAAAGTGCCAATCGTGTATTTTTTTATTACGAAATTCAGGTGTAGAGTGTTTCATGAACTTTAGAGCTATAAAAGAGAGGGAAAGAAAGAATTTTTTTAACCAAGAAGCATCAAGACAAAGCACAGAAGGGAAATAAACTGAAGGTATGCCTTTAATTTAGTGCAAACACAAACTGGAAATTACATACTTCATCAAATAATTTAATTTGATTGATTAAATTTTGTCTCTCCCCAGATTAATGTTGGGCTTATGAGGATGCAGGGAGATTCCCTTAAGACAGTGAGAGGGAAGTTCCTTCCAGTTGAGATTCACCCTGAGTGGGCATCGGAACAAGTGCTTGCTGCTGCTGTAAAGAAGCAAAAGGATTTTAACATAGACCTGAGAGATTGTGCCCATGTCTTGTTGTATCCTGATGCAAGGGAGGTTAAGAACATCCCAGGAACAGACATTCCTTTCACAGTGCAAAAGTACAAGGAGGCAATTGGAAAGCCTTACCAAAGAGTGACACTTTACATTTGCCCTGTTGAGGACTTTGCAAAAAGCTGTAAGTGCTTTTGATCTACATTCCAAATAGTTTGAAGATCAATTTTGCTATAGTCTTATAGTTAAAATGGCAAAATTTCCTCCTATATCCAGAATTCTGTACAAGATTAATTCAAGTTATGATGTAGTATATTTTAACTGTACTGTAAGGAAGAAAAATAATTTTCCTCTTTACAAAACCTACCTCCCTTTTGTAAAGAATGATGTACAAACATACATTTTATTAATTGCAAAATTTAGCCTTGCAAAAGAAAATGTATTATTTATAGTATAGATTTATAGTATATTTCTTTTCACTGGGTGGATGGATAAAGAAATCTGAATATACTGCTAATTGTACAAATTTCTACTTGTACATCTGTTACGACTGGCTCAGGGTTGTAACAAAAACAATAGACCATGCCGTGGTTAAAGTGCATACAAATGAATATTTATTAACAAAAACAACAATGGATTGTGGATATCAGTATCAGTGGTGTAATGCAAATACTTGGATGTGTTGTATGAGTGCATATGGAAGTGTTGAGGTGCCAAAACAAAGACAAACTCAAAAGTGCAACAGGAGGGGAGCTAAGGCCTGGCCACCAAACATCCCAGCGGCAGAGTGGACGCTGAGGCGACAAGCGACCCAGAAGACGGAGACAGCCAGGTCAAAGTACTCTGCACTCCCAATCACTGGATCTGAGACACCTGCAAAGGGGAGGAGCACAAGGACGGACAACAAGACACTTGCAGCCCAGCTTACAAGGCCCAGGGCCGTAACAACAACTTATACTAAAATGTTCTTGTTAACATGTTTATGAAGAATTCCTATGCAACTAAACAATTTGTGGAATTACATAAAAAAATAATTAAAATAAATGTCAAAATAATTATTGCTTTTTAAAGGTTACAGTGGACAGAGTTCAAGTGATGATGACAGTGTGGTTCATGTAAGGTTGCCATCTCAAGATAGTCCACTATCTGACACTGTGGTCAGTCTGTATCTTTGACATTTCTCCTGAATTGAATTACTTAAACTTTCTTTTGATAAGATAAAACCTGTCTTCTATATGTTATACATAGGTGTGGGATGGTCCAGATGAAGCAAGCACTCCAAGACTGGAGAAAATTTTGAATGGGTAAAATACATTACCACTTTTTTTAGTAACGAGTAATCAAACGCGTTGCTAATTCAAATCCAGTAGCCATATTAAAGTTACTTATCCAAATCACTGTGCGTTGCTATTTTCTTTTGTAATTTAATTTAATCCCTATGTAAGGCCGTTTACATGTGACAGTTATCTGCGGAGACAGAAACATAAACAATACGGGGAGGAGGGAGATGCGCATGTTGTTGCTGGGAAAACAGGAACTATTTTGGTTTTTTGTGTGTGTGTGCGTGCGTGTGTGTGTGTGTGTGTGTGTGTGTGTGTGTGTGTGTGTGTGCTGTTGTAACCATTAATCTCCCGTTCAGTTCAACCTTATACATACTTGATATTACTATAATTAAATAACTTGCAATTAATTATTTGCAAAGCTCAAGCTTTTCACAAGTGGTGGAGAAAAATAAAAAATGTAACTTAGTAAATTTCCAAAAAAAAGTAATCACTAATCTACTTTTTTAAGTAGTAATAAGTAATCGACTAAAGTTAATTTTTAAAAGTAACTATGCCATCACTGCTTACCAGTGTCTTGATCTTGTACCAAGAACTGCACAATCTTCCCACATGAAAAACAGAAAACTTGAATTGTTCCTAGATTTTGTCCACAGAAACAGCAAAACATGGCCACCTAAAAAGGTAAATGGTATGCACATAGGTATAGTTGAAACCAGATATGTACATACACCAAAAAAAAGAAAAAGTTGCAAACATCTCTATCCCTCTTGTGACAGACACATAGGTGATAAATCGAATTCACTATCTATCTATCTATCTATCTATCTATCTATCTATCTATCTATTTAATTATATGAGTGTGTAATTTATATATTTTTTCTTGCGGTATGATTAGCATAATTGCTTTGCTAATTCGGGCAAGCATCTACGAGACCGAGCCCATAATGCTATGATTGACACAAAGTCTATCACGCTACCCATCAACTATTCTGTTATTCTATAATATTATAAAAGACGGCGTATCTGACAAGAAATATAGTAATACGCACCTTTACTTTCTTTCAAATTTCTTTCTCTGAATCTTGCATCTGGTCCCATAGAAATGAATACTATTTTCTTCGACTCCCCCTAGTGGTCTGGAGCACTTCCGTTTTCAACACTTTTTGTTTGCGTCTCTCTTTTTTGTTTGCTGCATTTCATTTGTGGGTGTATTCTTTTTTGTTTGCGTCTCTCTTTTTGTTTGCTGCATTTCATTTGTGGGTGTATTCTTTTTTGTTTGCGTCTCTTTTTTTGTTTGCTGCATTTTATTTGCTTTTTGTTTGCTGCATTTCATTTGTGCGCGTGTCTTTTTTTTTGTTCGCATCTTTTCTCTGTTGCTGCGCATTTGCACCTGTCGGCCACCGTAATAAACACTGCTAAAACAGACACCAATTAATACTTTGGTTTGATACGTAGCAGTATTAATTACTACTTTCAATATTAGTCTACAGTGGCACTCATCTCTTCTTCTCTGGACAAATAATATTCCACAGACGTCAGATAAAAATAACTACACCTGTCATCTGCTGACTAATCCTGCAGAATTTCAATCATCATCATTGTTTTTCTTTCATCAGAGTTTCTTCTTTGCTGTTATTCTTGCTATATTCAAGGTATTCATTGCAATGAAAAGATTACAGTACATGACACAGAAATACAAAGCAACTAAGGCGCATATGGGGTTCAACCAGAGTAGCACCACTTTAGTAGCACCATTCTGTCTGTCTGATACAGATACACTAATGCATTACACTGATGTTTCCTGGGTAAACACACATGCACCTGGAAAATCATATTGTGCAAAAGAAAGTATTACTCATCATACATTGTTTTATTGGAACACCCTGATGCATCTACAGCCTTGACATGATTATGTGGCTGGTTTCCTGCAGTTTGTTTCTTAGGCTGTGTTTGATAGATACATGTCATTATAGACTTGGAACAAACAGGAGAGGGAATCGCTGAGATGTTCTGATATAGTCATCTTGCCATCAGAATTTTTTTTATTTCAACCATGCTCCATATCCTTGTCCATTTTTACAGCTTTAAAGACATCAGCTTTGTTAATTTGTTGCCAAATCCCAGCCATCATTACCCATGATATATACTCATGATTTATAAGTAAACTATATAAAAAAAATATAGCCACTTTGTAACTTATAGGAAAGAGGCATGTCTTGAGATAAAAATATAAGGACAACAGCTTGAGTTAAGGTTGTTTTACATAATTTAAAAAACAAAATAAAACATTGTTGATTCACTTTTACTTAAAATAAAATACTTGTAGTGACAGAAGAATTACAGGTTTTTTAAATTATATTTTTTTGTTATATCCATAGATGTAGTTGTTCTGCTTTCTATTACTGTCACCAGGCACGTGCAAAGGGGGGTGGGGGTGGGGGTGCTTGAGTACCTGCCCCTTTTGCTCCTTGCCCCCCAAGTGCCCTTTTGGTCAATTTTTTTTTTTTTTGTATTATTTTCTAAGCCCTCTTCTGACACATAATAACATGTACTAAAATTATTTGGTTTTGTTTTTCTGTTTTTTTTTGTAAAAACATAATAAGCCCTCCTGTCACCTTGTTGACCTTTTGCCCGTGACGCATGACGCAGTTGCCTCTCGCGCAGTGAGATAAGGCGGCTAACTGGAGCTCAACGTAGCGAACGTTCCAGATCATATGTCTATGTTCCAGATTACAGAACAGTTTTTGGTGAATTAAAAAAAAACGTTTTGGGTGAATAAAGTGGAGTAGACTTGCTACTTGTCAGATGACGGAAAACGTTGAAGTATCGTTTTTGCTTCAGCGGTTTAAGCAGAGAGGTAATGAAATACAACAGACACTGACAGGCCTCTGTGCTGCCTTTCTCTGAAGAACTACTGAGCGGGAGGAGACAGGTGAGGAAAAACTGTTCTTATCTATCGATTCAGTATTTTTATCATACAGACATTAGGCTGTTGTTGATGAGCTATTAGCTAGCTGCTAGCTAACGACTTTGCTAGCAAAACTAGATAACTGAAAAGCTTCTTCCCTGTGTGCGAGGCACATCGCCCGTCCAAAACTTATCATCTCCATAATGGATATATGTCCGATCTTCTAATNTCCTTTGCTGCATAATGTACATTGCATTTATTCTGNCGTTAGGTAAATGTGTCTTGAAAGAAAATAGCACTTAAATAAAAGTCCAACAAGGATATTCATTTAGAAATAAAAATAACTCACCCTGAATTACCATGATAGATATAATGTATGTCATTAATGAAGGGGAAAAAAACTCAACCCAGACTTTAAGTTTAGGGTCTGGTTCGCAGA
>NW_015115016.1:0-2644 GCF_001443285.1 Poecilia latipinna
ATTTCTTTCTTTAATTTACTCATTTTCTTCTATTTACAATGACCCTAACATGCTGTTGTACAAAACAATGTAAAGAGTAAGTATCAGGCTAAATAATATATTAAAATATACACACTAATTAGGCATTAATGTCTAAATCATCATACATTTTTGAAATGTTAACCAATGTTCCAATATGTGGAAGGTTAATGACACAAAACTAGAATAATTTCACTCATTTCTTCAAGGTTTTAACATTTTAATTATCTCAAATCCTTTTTAATCATTGTCCCTCCTCTCTCTAAAAACCTCTTTGTTGATGAAGATGAAGGCCTGAGTGAATGAAAGATGAATCGATGTCGTTGGAAGCGTTCAAAGTGGGAGTGAAGGACAGAACAGTCAGAACGTGTTGCGCTTCAACGCCTACATGCTTTAGCGCTCAACACGACAGCAGCTTGCTTCTCTGCACACTGCCTGTCCTCGGCTTCTCCTGATCTGTGCAGCAATTGAAAGCTAGCATGCTAAAGTGGAACGGTGTGAAGAAAACAACTGATTATACGGGGTGAGGCTGAGCAAAGAGGCTCCTTTTGGACTGGAACTGTTGACCACTATTGACACGAACCTCTTTCTGCAAGAGCTGCGACAAAAACGACGATGAGACTTTGAAATTAATAGATTTAAGGAGTCATTTTCAGATGGATGCCTGCTTTTCCAATGTGTTTTTCATGTAAGCGCGAGGTTCTTGCATAAATCATGCCTGTGGAACTCGACTATTCTTCCCTTCTGGTTCGTTTTGTCTCAGTGCTGCAGCTGAACATGGAAAATCTTTTCCAGATTCAAGTTTTTACTTTTAAAAAGCTAAAAATAAAAGCCCAGAAGGAGGCTGCAGGCTTTATTAATCAAATTTTTGTGTCACAGTGGAGAATGCCTGCTAGCTAACTGTGTAGTAGCGCTTCTGAAAACCCCAACCAAGGTCACATGGGAATAAAATCAAAGTTTTACGACCCAGCTCAATTGTTATTATATTAGCTTTTGGTAAATATCATTGGTATAGCATTTTAGCATTAGCTTCCACTAATACTGCATTTGTGTAGCTCTTTAGCATTAATTAGCTTCTGGTAAATACAGCATTGGTATAGCATTTTAGCATTAGATTCAACTAATACTGCATTGGTGAAGGTCTTTAGCATTAGCAGAACTAATGTTTTGAATATTGCTTTATTGTTATTATTCTTCCAGTCATTATGGTGAAAATCTTTTATTTTTAAATTAGACTACAAGACACACCTCCAAAAATTTGCTTTGTTGTTCCCTAGTGGCTTTACAAACTGCAATCTAGTATCGTGCCTCTTCTTGTTGTCTCACAAGGAAGCAGCGTATTTGAAGTGTTGCCTTAAAATACATCCACTGGTGTGCTAATGTTTAGCTCAAATGTTGCTAATCCACCCAGTAAAATCTAAAAAAGACCTTCAGCTAATAGGAAGTCTAACTGTTACACCTGCTGTGTAACAGTGCTATGCTATGCTAGCTGCACCTAGCTTCCTGCTAGGTGCAGCTAGCAAAACCCGCCTCATGAATCTGGTTGGCTGTTTCCAGTTACAACTGGAGAACTGGGAGGAGGTAGCTTGACTTTTTCACAGATTATGTCTCATGCCATACCATCATAGTGACACTTTGAATAGTTAGAAGTATTTTTTTCTTAGCTTTAGCAAATATTTTATTGCCTAAAATGTTTATTTTCTTATTTTAAAAATATAAAAGATTTCTGTAATATTTTATATTAAATTTGTAAGTGGTTAAATGAAAAATCAGCAAAATGCGACGATTTTTTTTCTAATTAATCGTAATAATAACAGAGATATTAATGCAATACGTTAGTTGCAGCTGTATCCATGCTCATTAAGAGATGATCCTGGTTTTCCACAGTCCTGAACTTACAGTCGTTCCGGTGGGATTCCTCCTTGTACTTCTCCATTCTGCAGAATGAGGTTCGGCTGGTCCGGCGTGTTGTTTGAGCTGAAATCATGCGCACGGTTTGCTGCAGATGGGACCATCACCGACTCCTGACACTTCCGCTGCAGCCAAACCCAACTCTTGTGGAGCAGATGTCTGATGATTGGCCCCATCTGTTGTTGTTTGTGTCTGCTTTGTGAAGCTCGTCGCAAGGCTGCGGAGTCAACTCAACATCCACTCATACAAAGAGTGTTTTCTGTACCTGGCAGGTAATTTTTCAAACCCAAAACAGGCCTAACAAGCTTTTAAAACTGTGTCTTTCCCCTTTAAATAGCCAAATTGACTTAATTATTAATGTGACGCTTCAGCACAAACAATTCTCCCACAAACCAAAACAGAAAAAGCGTTTTTACAACATGGCGAAATGCGGCAGACTAACCCTTTCCCCATCGATTCTGCTCGATTTAACCCGCTAACATATTCAACTGGAAGCTTCTAGCTAAGAAATGCATGAGCAAGCACACGAAGGCAGGAGAGACAGCTTTAATCTGCGTATTTAAATAAACATTACAGCTGTGGATCATCTGTCAGTTACAAAAAAATATATTCAGGAGCAACAGAGGTGATAAGTTCATCCTGTTTGGCTAAAACTAACGTTGCTGTTTCTGTCACACGTTAAAGTTTCACATCAGATTTTAGACAAAGGAGAAAT
>NW_015115016.1:6692-7280 GCF_001443285.1 Poecilia latipinna
AGATTTTAGACAAAGGAGAAATCTTACAACCACTAAAATCTGACGTTACTCCATTTTTGTTTACCTTTCGTGAAGAAGGTCTTCTTCAGAGGTTTTCGTGTAGTTTACTTCAGTGGTTCTTGGTGCAGCGCTCCCACAGGCAAGGAGGGGAACAGGTTTTTCAAAGTGTTTGGATTAACAGCAGTAAAACCAGCAGATCAAATGTCTTCTTTGGTTGCTAGGTAACGGCGCAGTGCCGGTGGAATGTGACTCAACATTCCGGAAGTTTTTCAAAGAGCCCTTTTTCCAAACACCAAAAAACAGTAACTTACATAAAAATAAAAAAAACAGCTTGATGTGGCTTTTAAGCGCTTCGGTTGTTATTGGAAGCAGTGCAGACATAAAAGGAATTATAAAAACGGGAATTTTTGTGAAACATTTACATTCCATCAAGTTCAAACCATCCCATAATAAACTTATACAACAAATTCACACTTTTAGACAGTTTATGTGCTTATTGTTAGTAAAATTTCACATTAAAGGGTTGAAAGGAATTTATTTGTCTTCATGATCTTGGATGGATATTTTTTCCGCTTGGCCTTTAGGACT
>NW_015115016.1:11409-23097 GCF_001443285.1 Poecilia latipinna
ACCCTCATCTGTTGTCTCGTGTCCTCAGATATGTTGTGCCCTTGGTGGACGTAACAGTAGGAAAGCATAAAAAAACCCCGCATAGCTTAATTTTTCCAACCTAAAACAGATAAAAATCATTCCCTCTCTGAGAGGTTTCTTGGAGCCAGACCGAGGCGACCTCCAGAGGCGGGTCAGAAGTCCAAAGTGTCCCGCCGGTACTCCAGCTGCGGGCTGTTCTGGCTGTAGAACTGGCTGAACCAGCGGCGGTGCCTCCGAACCGCAGCGTCCTCCTTCACCAGCAGGGGCTTGGAAATGTACATCTTGTTGTTCCAGATCATCACGTCGCGTTCAAACTGCAGACGCAAACAAACAAACAAACAAACATCTGGATCTGGTGACTTAACTGGGACCAGGAGTTGATTCTCATTATTATGTTTGTTATGCTGTCTTGTCTTGGTAAATTATCATGACTCAGCAGCAGGGGGTTTGCTGCTAAATGTCACTCCACAGTGACTCTAGCTGCTGCTGAGATCTGGCATTTCACTTCCCAGCAGCTGTCATCTGTTTCTATTCAGCGCCACGTTGGAGAAAAAAAAGATTTCTGGAAGTTTGATCAAACTATTTGATTGTAATTATAATCTACAGCTTTTAAACCAACATTTAATTTGATTTTCATGCTAATTTACACATTTTTCTGCCTCATTCAAACAGCTGACAGTTTCTTCACCACCCAGCTAATTATCAGCTTTAATGGGGAAGTATTTACACTTTTTCTGTGACTGTACGGCACGAGGAGGAGTGGGTGACGCATGCACCCAGTGATCTCTTCAAATTAAAGTCATTTTGAAGGAAATGCACAACACACTGCAATTCAAGAACAGATCCAACATTTAAAATAAAATATTTAAAAAAGGATTTTTGGTTTTCATTTAACTTGCTTAATAAATTAATTTATTTTACTTCTAACATGAACTTAACATCTACAACAAACTCACAATATGTCAATAAGCTTAAATAAAATAAAATTATAGGTTAAAAATTATCCTTTCAAATTTAATAACTGTTTATATAATAAACAATTTCAAAACTTAAATATTTGAAGATTTAAAAAACAATATATTACATAACAAAAATAAAATGAAAAACAAAATATTTAAGGACTAAACCAAAGGTTGTAGTAAAACTATTTCTCTAAATAAAATAAGTATTAATACGCACAACAAAAAAATGAACAACATAAGTGACTCAAAAGGCAGACCGGATGATAAATGTACTAAATAAATCTTAGTTTTTAAGCTCACCACTAATATGAACCTTCTTTAATATTAAAATTAATTTTAAAATAAATCAAATTATTACACAGATTAGCAGAACTAACCCATCAAAGCAGTGGCTGATAAAGGCAAATTAGAATAAATCCTTTTGTTGTAAACTTGCAACTGATAATGAGCCATTTTGGCATGTGAAAAATAAAATGACATAAAAAAATGAATAAAATAAAACAAAAGGTAGAGCAGCTGAAAAATGAAGCTGATAATCTTTTCAGACTATGACAAATCTCAAATTCACAGCTAATGAGGAACAATTTCACTATTTATGTCTAAGATTTAATAAAATTTGAATTAAAATAACAAAAATAAATATAAATTCATAATGCTGCACCTGGATGGATTCTCCTTTGAGGATGAATTTGGGCACCACAGCTGGGATGTTTCTCTGGTAGAACATGGTGTGAGTTACGCACTGCAGCAGAGGCTCCACTGGCGTCACGCAGTGCATCATCAGCCCCCGGCCCAGGAAGCTGTGGTCGAACCGCAGAAACACCACGCCTGGGCCCACCTGGAACAGTTACGAACAGCACTGAACCGGGAATAAAAACATAAACTGATGGGTTTAGTGCTTAAAGCCATTGATTGTTGTTATTAGGGTTACTTATGAATATAGTTATCAAAAATGTACATTAGCTAACTATGTACTTAGCTATGCTAACCGTAAAGTGCTACACCACCACTGTGTGTAGCAGAAGCTAATGCTAAATCGCTAACTTCAATTCAAATCATAACCCTTAAGCACCAATTTAGTTTTAACATGTTAATTTACATGTTCTGTAAAGTCCTAAGATACTATTTTCATGTTTATATCGTTTTCTCTGCTATTTTATTTTGCTCTTTGAAATATAGTAAAACGGAGGAAACAGGAACTGCTGTGTAAACACTATTCAGCCATTTCAAAATAAGAGCTTGAATATTAATGGCTTGAAGGATTCTTAGCAGTTTATAACCAACAGTTCATAATAACTTACATGTTATATATTGCCCTTGGAAGTTGTATTTATATTAATATCTTGTTGTCTGCAGTTTTATTTTGCTCCTGTATGTTTGTTGTTTGAATAAAGTAAAATGGAGGAAACAGGAACTGCAGCATATACATAGATAGATACATTAGACTCAAAGTCCAATGTACATAAAAAGATAATACAATAAAAATAATAAAAAGTACGATAAAAAAAGGTTCCTAACCATTCAAGAGGCAATCATACCAATGTCTCCAAAGTACAGATGAGTATTTTACTGCACTACATTTACTGACGCGAGCAGATACAAACAGTTCACTGGCACTGGTCCATCTGGGCTTTTTTAACAAAAGTCTTGGTGCATTAATATAAGCCACCTTCAGCCTATGAAGACTTGCTTTTTTAAAATTGCACCACAAATGTGCAGCATACAGTGATGTACAGTATGATCTGAACAAGTTCAGTTTCACTTCATCAGAACAGAATCCAAACTTACGAACAAGGATATTTGCCTGAGCGTATATCATTCGAACCTGACGATAAATATCCTCATCATCAGACAGACGGTCTGTCAACACATGACCAAGATATTTTACTTCATCTGAGACATTCAAAAAAGTTCCAGACAGCTTAAAATTTGGAAATATCCTGTTTTTGTCCTCTGTAGTGTGACAGATCAAAATGATACTTTTTGATGGATTGAATTTGATGTCATGTAGCTCACCATATGCTGAACACACATTAAGCACCCTTCCCCCACTTCAAAATAAGAGCATGAATATAAACGGCTAATTACTTTAAGTATTTTTTTTTTTTTAGCAATTTAAAGCCAAACTTCATTGTACATAATCTAGAATGTCCCTATATATTGTTTTTAAGTTCGTTTTTTGCTATCTACTGTTTTATTTTTGTTTCTTGATTGAATTAACGTCAGTAGGAAAAATGGAAGAAACAGGAACTGCTGTGAAAACACTCTTCAGACACTTCAAAATAAGAGCATGAATACAACCGACTAACTACTTGACGGATTAACAGTTTATAACCTAAACTTCAACACAGATGTCAAACTTAATTCAACTGGAAGTTTACAAAACAACCAAGTAAATTAGAGATTTAAAATATTTATGAATAAATGTACTTAGCGGAAGCTAAGTGTGCTAAACGTTTTTATAGTTAGCTAAATTAGCTCTACTGTTGGCACATTTAAGTACCTCAAAGCTTCAACTTCTGATTTTTTTACCTTAATGTACATTTTATTGACCACTTCTTTGCTGCCTTATTTTTATATTTTAGGTAGACTTTCTGGGAAACTTATTCATATGCATCTTCTTTTGTTTTTTGTTTTTTATTTGCAAACTTATACACAGATTAAAGGGTAATTCTATGAAATAAACAAAGAAACTTTTGAATTTGAAGAAAGTAATACAAAAAGCTTCATTTATTATTTCAAAATAAATATGTGCTTTCAGCTGTGTGTACTGTATTTACTGTACCTGTCTGGCCACAACGCGCAGATCCAGCAGAGGCAAACGGCAGCCAAACAAGGTGAGTGAATGATTGACCCTCATCTGAGAGCAGTGACTGTTGGGTTCAGGCTCCGGATCCCATTCAACCTACGAGGGAAACCAAAAAACATGACAGACAAAAATTATTCACTGTTACTGTCAGTTAAATAACAATTACAAAGGTCAGACAAAGAATATCTGGATTCCTCTGGCTTATCAAGGAAGATTAATTATATAAAGACGCAAATCCCTGATAAGGCTGATTAAAATGTTTCTATGAAACGGGAAAGGCACCAGAGGACATCTTTGGTTGAATAAACAGGAGCAAAGTGCACAGAGATAACGGCAACTGAATGAGGCAAAGAAGAAGCTCTGAACATTTTCAGCATTTAAAGCAAGAGAGAATAAATGTTTGTTTACCTTCCAGTCGTGTCGCACAAACTCCCAGGTTTTGCTGTTGGTGTAGCGCAGATCCACTCCGCTGGGGAGGCCCGGAGTGTGCAGGTGACCCAGGTGAGCGATGTCCGCTCCGTTTTCTGGAATCTCCTGAAGAAACAAGTAATTTTAGCAACAACAGCAACACGTTTCTCTGTTTTTTAATGAACTCCCCCCTAAATGTTAACGGAAAACCAAAAATCAACAAGTTAAATAATGAAAAAGACATCAAAAACTGAAAAATCCCACTCACATAATCTGTAAATGCATCGGCAAACTGAATCTTCTTTGGTGCAATTCTTATTTTTACTATAGTAGAAAATTAGACCAAGGCTATCAAAAGTATCGTAGACTTTATTATTTCAAATGCAACACCCCGAGACTAAATTTCCCAACGTATTGATCCATAATCAAGAGATAATAATAAAGGTTAAGAAAGTGACAAAATATTGGTTAATTACAACCAGTAAGCTATATTATGAAGTATTGTGCAGCCCTAAATCCAAATACAGTAAAAGAAAATTTAGTGGAAGAAAAAAGTGCGATATAAAAAAAAAGCAAACAGTGAAGCAAGAGATTTACTAATTCAGTTCATTGTGAAGTTGGAAAAGAAAAAAACTGATGAAAATGTTGGTTAATTACCAATCTTGTCGCTGTAATATTAAACAGAAATTTGAAAATTTCCTAATATATCCAAAAATGCCAATGGAAAACTTAGTGGAAGAAAAAAGGTGAACAGTAAAGCAACAGATTTAGAAGTACATCTTGAATATAGTGCAGCCCTACATCAAAACACACGAACAGAACATTAAGTAGAAGAAAAAAGTGTGATGAAACAGATAAACTAGCACAGTTCACACTGCAAAAACAGAAAATATAATCAAGTACTTTTGGTTTAGTTTCTAGTTTTTATTACACGTAAAATAAGACAAAACTAACGTACAAGTAACTTTTCAGAAAGAAATAGGACCTTATTTTAAGTCAATAATCCCATAATATTTATTAAGAAGTTCTAGCTCCATTGGTAGAATGTTCCTCGGCACCGTTACCTAGCAGCTGTTACCTAGCAGCCGTTACCTAGCAACGTCAGCCGTTACCTAGCAACCCAGTTCTAGTTCCACTGGCAGACTATTTCACTTGTAACATGGGAAACATGTCATGTTATATATATTTTAAGCTCTAATAGTTCAGCTGCTTCCAGGTGAACGTGGATATTTAGTTTGAATTTTTTCCACCTGCCTGAATGTGGCAGTTGATGAAATGCTCGGTTCTGCCTCTGTAGACCCACTGGCCGTTAGCGACCTCCGGCTGCTCCGGGACGCTCCACTGCGGTTCCAACCCGTCACAGTGGAACCAGATCAGAACCTGCTGGTTCACCTCACAGCTGGGCCAGCGGCGCACCTGGGCGAACTCAGGTACTGAGAGAGAAGAACATATGTATGTATGAGGTAAGAAATTACAAGAAATACACCAACTTTATGATACAATACTGAAGGAGCTCAAGAAGAAAATGTTATTATTCCAGATTTAGGAAAAGAAATGGACGACACAAGGAAGGAAGAATGAAAAGGAAGGAAGGAGAGACCATTGTGAAAATGGAAAACAGAGTAAGGTCATAAAAACTAACATTTTCCAGCATATTTATCGATGGAACCACTGAAACCAAAGACAGGAAGCTGTCTGTGCTGTTTTCGTACCTTTGTCTGAGTACGGAATCTTCTCACATTTCCCGTCGCTTCCCCGATACTGCCAGCCATGGAACGGGCATTCGATGCAGTTTCCCAACACGCGGCCGCCCACAGCCAGGTTGGCGCCCAGGTGGGGGCAGTACGCGTCCAGCACATGGGCTTTGCCATCGTGGCCCCGAAACACCACCAGCTGCTGACCTGAACGACAAATCACAGAAAGAACAGGCCATGAGACGACTTTACACTGGTAGGTGGTACCAGAACCTACTTGGTACTGTTACATGCTAAAGAAGGCTAACTGTAGCACTGCAACACAGCTAGCTGGTACAGCAAGTTAGCATTAGTGCAGCTGGAACAACTAGTTTGCCTTAGTACTGTACAACACGTTAGCTTTAGCATTTCTAGCTGATACAGAAAGTTAGCCTCAGCACTGCAACACAGCTAGCTGGTACAGCAAGTTAGCCTTAGCATTGCTGGTACAGCACGTTAGCAAGTTAACTTTAGCACTTCTAGCTTGTACAACAGATTAGCCTCAACACTGCAACACAGCTAGCTGGTTTAGTAAGTTAGCCGTACCACTGTGACACAGCAGATGTGTCCAAATTCAGGGGCTGAAATGTAACGTTAGCATCAGTGCTGTAGCAACCGTAGCCACTAAAGGAGTCAAATATGTTGTATGTTTTTAAAATCTTTTTATTTATTCTTGTTGATGCTAGATCGTGCTTAGCACCAGTTTTATCCAACTGTTCATATTGATCTGGGTTGTTGTGATCTGAGCTGAACAGGTAGCGCTAATACTTGCTGAGCTAATCAGGATGGAAAGGACCAGAGCAATATTCACCAGGGCGTAGTTTGACATTTATCAGGCAGAAATGTCAACAGGGCGGTCGATGGAGCTGCACACTTGACACATGTTTGATAAATATCCAAGCCACTCAGAATATTATTTTTGGATCTTATGTAAGATTTTTTGGTGCTAAAAATGGCATCATATTTAAATAAAGCCAATGAGATCAGGCACTAAATACATGTCTATAAAAGTAAACAAAACAACTTGTATTGCATAATTTATGGAAGCAATCTTACATGATATTTATTTATATAATCCTTTGAAATAAATATAACTGAAGCAATTTAGTCATTGAGTATTATTCTGACATAATATGACACTCTTCATGATGGAAGTGAACATCATTAAGGTAAAAGAGATAAGTGTTGATTTCTGAAATGGCAACAAGACAAACCTGTAACTGCGACAAACAAGGCTGGTCAAGGGCTTTATGCAAATGATTAATTTGCATAAATATCCAATATGGCTGCCACAAATAAAATACAGATGCATATAGGAACTATTTGTTCCTACAAATAATGGTTTAAACCAGCAGTTAGACACAATAAAACCTCAACAAAACAATCTGCTAGCAGCAATTAGCACCAAAAACAGATGGCTAATCCCACCGGTTTTCCAACTAGCAAACCGCTCATTTTGATTGTGATGTCATTCATAAATCCGACTTTTACATTATTGATCGCCAAGTAAGTAGGAGTGTGCCAAAATATCGTTTTTCATAAAAATCCAGGTTGTCAAATTAAAATGTCCCAAACTTGATTTAAAAAATAAAAAAAATCCGTCGTCTGCCAGCCTCCATCTTGTAGCCGTGTGAAACGCCGGCCTCCATTTTGTAACCATGCAGTGTTGATTGTTGTGTACACAACCAAAACTTATTGGTTGTGATGCCATTTGGTTGTGATGCCATTTTCATCATAATTTATGGAAGCAATCTTACACGATCTTACATGATATTTATTTATATAATCCTTTGAAATAAATATAACTTAAATAATTTAGTCAGCTTGTACAACTAAAGCTGACTATTGTACAGTTTTATTGTCTCAAAATTGTCATTTTGAGACAATAATATTGTCTCAAAATGACAATATTATTGTTTATCTCAATAATTTCTGGGATAATTTATCTACCAGTAAAGTTTGTTAAATGTGCTTTTCATACCTGCAGTTCTTCAAAAGCAGAAAACATCCAATTTCAGGCCATTTCTCAATATTCTGTTACAGCATCTTAACATTAATCCACTTTTTAATTACATTTTCTTCGTCTGTCACCGTAATCAAACCTGTAGGCTGAGCTGAAGATAAGGCTGAATAGGCCTGTTGAATAAGCAATAAATTAATCGCATGATAAATTAAAACAATATCAAAAATTTCAATTTGTTTGATTTATTGTTTTTCTTTTTCTCATACCAAAAACTGGATGATAAAGTCTTCAGCCTTTTGGTTTCAACTAGCCACTTTTTTTAAAGATATATTTATTTACAGAGATTTCTTAATTAATTTGATTTGTTGTTTTATTTCTTTATTTTGGATATTTAAAATGTCTTCCAATTCCAGTGTCTCAAAACGACGATATTATCGTTTATTGCGATAACTGCTGGGACAATTTATCGTCCAGCAAAATGTGTTATTGTGACAGGCCTGTTTTGTCCCAGCTGTGAATGATAACTTGCTGAATAAATGTGCTAAAAACAGGCCTGTCACAGTAATACATTTTACTGGACGATAAATTCTCTCAGCAATTATTGCGATAAACGATAACATTGTTGTTTTGAGACCTTTTTCAAGTCATAAAATTGTAATAATACATACTCACAGATTAATTGTAATGAACATTTAACACTGGAACTGTAAGATATGTTAAATATCCAAAATAAACAAAACAACAAATAAAATGAGTTATGAAGTCTCCTAGTTGACTTTGGAAAGAGAAAAACGATGGAAATGATTGGGCTTGTTTTAATTTATCATGCGACTGATTGATTGATTGTTTATTGCGACAGGAGTAATTTTCCTTCTTTCTTCCTCTGAGTTCAGCTGAATCAGAGCGAACTGCGCCGGCTCTTTCATCGCCCTGGCAGGATATCGTGGACGGATAACAAGAATAATCCCAACGCGCCGTGACACAGCTCTGCGCCGCTGCCAGAGCCTGTCGTTCTGCAGAACTCGATTCCCGTCTCGATCTGTTATGACAGCATCAGGCAAAATGTGCTCCGTAGGCAGAACCTGAGACAAGACGACTGCAGGAAGCGGACGAGAGGGAGACACAGAAACGATTCCCACCGGTGTCAGCAAAATATGGGAAACTGAAGCCACAGAGGCTGCAGGGAAAAACAGCCAAACATCGTTTTCATGAATAAATCTGCTGCAGGATGAACACAGCTTGTAAAAATCTAGGTTTTCCTACGTCACTACTTCACAAAAAGTTTACATTAGGGGTGTCCAAAGTGCGGTCTGGGGGCCATTTGTGGCCGTTGGACTGATTTTGGGCGGACCCAAACTACAATTCAAAAATGATCCAAATTTGACCTGTTGGTGCAGATGGAGGCTTTTAATTTGTAATTTTCTTACAAATTTTAACAAAAGGTAAAATCATCTTTATTTAGAGGTTTTCACTAAAAAGGCGACTTTAATGCACCAAATCAGCTTTGATTTAATTTATTAACCTTTGCTACATTTAGGAAAGTGACCCAAATCTGGTTCTTGTTACTGCAAATAAATGTGTTCAATCGAGCAGAAATACAGCAAACGTTGAAAATCCATGACGGGATATTATGTAGATAAAATAAAATAATAAATTTCCACCAAAAAATTCAGAAATTTTGAGTTATCTCAGAAATTTTCTACAAAAAAATTTTAATTTCTGACTTTCAAATTTTGAAAAGTTTCACCTCTTGAAATGTGAAAAATCATAAATTTTCCAATTTTATTTCTAGAAATTTTCTGAGATTAATTTTTGGTGGAAATTTACCTTTTATTATAGTTTTTTTCAGCCCATGACTTCATTTGACTCAACAATTTTGTCTCACAACACTAAAAGTTTGGACACCCGTCATGTTTAAATGACATGAAAGTCTTTTTTTTTATAGTGAAAATGTGTTTGAGGTCAACCATGATGACCCCTAAGATTCAGGTTCCTCTCATTGCAGCTCTGGAGGTTAAACACCTTTTTGGCTTGAATTACTTTGTTTTCCCTTAATGAATAAAATCAGGGATAAACCAATAAGAAAATTTTAATTGATATCCGATATTAATATTGCTGTTGTGGTCAATAACCAATATTTATCAGTATTATATGTATATTTCACTGCTATTTTGACTCTCAACCAGAAACCGATAAAAATAAATATCAACTGTTCGTATCGGCTCAGTTTTATTTATCAGCCGATACCGATGTTGGTGGCGATATATCGTGATTTCCTCATGCTGGTATTTATGATTCTGCACAACAAATATATTCAAATAACATAAAAGCTGTTTTTTGAGTTAGAAATACAGTGAAAATGTGTTTGAGCTCCAACATCTTAAATTCAGGTTTTCAGTGGAAAATTACAAAATGTGTCCATCTCTCCTTCCCCTTCCAACTTGTAAAATGTTATGGCTTGGACGGCTTTCTTTTCCCTTAGTGAAACAAATAATTTTGAATTTACACAAGTTGTCTTTGTGTCATGATAAAATAAAATAATTTAAAAAAACCCTAGAAGAAATCTGTAAGATTTTCACAGATAAATAAATCTCTTAAAAAAGTCATATTCTGAATGGCTGTAATCAACCCTGTTGCTTGTGCATCATTTTATCTACCTCAGGTTTTCCTTCCATTCAACTTTCCAATAACAGCAATAAATCTGTAAACATTACTTTGCATTTTTATTGATCTTCTGCTGATTATCCCATCAAACGGATGGATAGTGAAAGGGAAATCTGGCGGTGAAAGCGGCTCTCCCTGTTGTGTTCCAGGCTCAGAAACTCTTTCATATTCGGCTTGTTTTGGTGATGTAATCCACGCCAAGCGACAGCAAACATGAAAGCCTCACATCCTCTTTGAAACCCCATTTTTAATGATCAAACACCCCAACCAGCCTGCAAACTGCAGAGAGACGAGAGCAAGATGTGAAGCCTCAGTAAATTCATTCTGCTCACCAAGCAGAAAAAACTTTATCATCATTATAAAGATACAAATAAGAATCGCTGTGGCGTAAATTCATGTTCAGGCTACTGCTATGTAGAAAAATGTTGCAGATGCAACTGTGTCTCAACAAGCAGATTTTTCTGTTGTTCAAATACCTGAAACTCAGCCAGACACTGCAAAAACACAAAATGTTACCAACTAATTCAGTCCAATTTTTACTGCCAATATCTTAATAAGACAAAACTAACTTTTCAGCAAAAAAAGAGTACTTTGAGTAAATAATTTCTTAATAATAATGGGAAAGTATTGGAGTAAACTCAACACAAACGTATGACAAACTTTTCAATAAATTATTTCGCAAGAGAAAACATTTAAATCAAATGAATTATGGAGGCAAATTACTGATTAATGACTTAATATGAAGTTAACTGATCTCATCAATCAACTAGCAATTAATTGATAAGCAGCCATTTCAGTTTTCGTTTCAGAAAACATCATTAAATTTTAACGATATTGTGCATCACCTGCATTAAATACCGACTGAATAAATGTGTTTGAAATAAACTTACACATGTTTAAGAATAAAATTAACAAAACAGAAACTTGTTAAGCTGCTGAAAAGGAAAATTAAAGATTAAACTTGATAAGTTTGTCGAGTTTTTACAGTGGCGCATTAGATTAGATTTGTAGAAAAAAAAGGAAATTTCCATGAATAAATTCTGAATTTTTCTATAAAAACAAGGATATTTGTGAGCGAGAAAGGTTGAAAATTTCTTAGAAAAAATTTGAGAAATTTTGACATTTCCA
>NW_015115016.1:26965-57994 GCF_001443285.1 Poecilia latipinna
ACACTTTAAACACCCGTGGAACTAACTTTAATCTAATAAACCAATAATCAACTAGTTGAGTATAATTTTCCTGATGTTTGATGATTTTTTTTGTCTTGTTCTGCCCCATAAAATGATAGTAATACCTTATAAAGGAACTGAAATGAACTCTGTCACCTGGTTAATTAGCAGCTAGCTCAGCCAGGAGGAAGTTTGTCATATTATTTAATGAACTCGTTGCCTTCCAGCCACACCTCTTCATTTCAAAGGTAACCACAGGTCAAAGACAAGGTCAGAGAGTTTATCAGGAACTTTGTTTCTGCAGAAATGTTTCCAGGGACCCCAAAACAAAACCCAAAACTTCTCTGTGAGTCACAACAATCTGGTGTCCTGGCACCAGCTCAAACAGAACCAGGAAAGAAAATAAAAAGCAAACACACAAGAAGCTTGTGGAAAATTTTGAGGTGAAATAAACCACAAGTAAAAAAGTGTAAAAACTATCGGTTTAGACTGATATTTTCTTTCACTTCCAGGCTGTTTTGCTGCCTTTTGTTCCCAGTTTCACCATTAAATGTTTACAGTTTCACAACGAATCCAAGAGAAAACCCAAAGTGTTGCAAAGTGGGTTCTGCTGAACCGGTATAAATTCCTACTCCTGGTTTCAGAGCCACCAACGCGGCAAGTGAAACTAAAAGAGGCTGCGGCGTTTATGTTGGAGCGCTGACAGCAACGAAGAAGACTACTGACTAGACAAGCAGGAAGGAGAGAAAAGGCGCAGAAGAAAGTGGCTGCATGGAAAACTATTAACAGAAAGTTGAGTGGAAGGAAAACCTGAGGTAGAAAAAAGGCGCGGAAGTGTTTTAAAACACGCAGATATCTCCAGAACAACTTCCTTCTTTATGTGAAGTGTTTTAACAAGGCAAAATCAAAGTTATCAGAATATATTTACAAAAATAATCCTCTATCCAGGAAAATTCAGTGGAAGGAAAAACAGTGGGTGGATAAAAACAGCCTTGAGAGAAATGTGGAACAAAACAAAGCTGCACTGAGCAGATATTGGGATTCACTGGGATCAATAAAGTATTTTTGGATTTTAATTGAATTTAACTGAAAATACTGAACACACTTTCTAGTAGAAATATGATCCTACGTCGGTTACTGGTGTTATGCAATAATCTGACTTCCTGGGAAACTGGATTTGGAATTAGTTTTAAAGAAATAAAAGATAAATAATTAAGTTTATTTCACATGAAACTATCAACATGAATCTTGGAAACTGTAGCTTCCAACCTCGGAGACAGAGCTAGGTCCACCAAGGTGTTTTGCACAGCTGAGTGGTTGCCATGGGAACTGCGTCACGAAAAAAAAAAGAAGAATAAAATAAATAAAAAGTTTTGGCACAAGGATGATTTGGTTTTTTGGCATCAAAACCGCAATGAAAACTAATTTTTCGCATCAACACCAGTCACACGATCGACAACAGGATGTTACTACTGGTAGAAACTAAGAAGAAGACAGGAAGTAGACGGAAGATGTTTTGTTAAACTTATTCATGTTTTGATCTCAATTGTGTTTCTTAAAATTTTCTACATTAAACGGAATGTCAAAGAAGTTTTGCTCACTTTTGTAAAGAAAGTGCAGCTACAACAGATATTTTTTAAATGGGGTAATAACTTTAAAACATGACAAAAAACTAAAACAAACCATTTTGCATAATCCTACCCTTGACCAGTAACCCTGTTTAGTCTAGCCAGTTTTTTCCTCAAATATTACTTAAAGTTAAACTTAGTTACATTTAATCAATTACATTTACTTCAGTAATATTTTTGAAAAAATGTATTTTTATGATTATTTTTACTTCACTGTACTTTGAGTAATTTATTATGAAGTATTTCTATTCTTACTTGAGTCAAATTGCTGGATTTTCTTCCCACTGAATGAAAAACAAACATGTTTTAACCAAAAATTCACCAGATACACACCTGCAGTTTCTGTTAGTTTCATAAGTTTTTATATCGAAAGAAACTGATTTAGAAAAAAATATTTTTTGCTACTTATATCAATTTTTGTAATTTTGTAGAAAATCCACTTCACTTTATATTTTGGTCATTCGATTACGTAAATATTACATGATTGATAATTTGATTACTTTTTACTCTAGAGTAATTTCTTTTATTTCAGTAAAATCTTTGTGTTCTCGCAGTTTCCACACATCTCTGTATATGACGTCACACTTCAACACTCTTTGGCAAAATAAAATATCAGAATAATTGGAAGTAGTTTGCATATTTTCTGTGTTTCCAGAACAAAATAAAGTGGAATTTCAGCGTTAAAAGTTGCGCCATACCTAGAATATAGGCGCTTCTGACCTCTCCCCGGCCCAGCATGTGGGAGTCCAGAACCCGGTACCAGCCGTTCGGATAAACCGGCGGCAGCTCCCCGACTTTCCTCCGGCGGCGCGCCTCGTTCGCGGCCCGGGCCTTGGTGCGCCCGTCCTCGGCGATGTATCCCACATCCTCCGGGGTCCGGAGCAGCTCCAGGGGCTGGAAGAGCAGCCGGTGCAGCCGGACCAGAACCAGGACGGTGACTCCGGCCGCCACGCACAGGACGAGCCGCTTCGCAAAGCCCCAGTCCTCCAGGTGGAAATCACCTGAGGGAAGCGTGAGGAGGACGGCTCCGAGTCCCAGTCCCACAGCCAGAGCCGCGTTGTTGGGCATGTTGTCCCTCGGGGGCCTCGGTATCTGCAGGCGGTTCGGGTTCAGGAAGTTACACTACAAGTTCGGATTTATTTACAGGCGTGTTTGCGCGTTAACGCCACATCTGAAGCTGGAAAGTTTTGGGGAGGATGGTTTTCCAAAAGGCTGGTGCTGCAACTCAGCAGCAGGGTTGAAGTTGAATTAAAAAAAAAAAAAGTAGGCCAACAGCAGAGAGGATTTGGATGAAAGTTCGCCAGAAGGTGTCACCATCAAGGCTCATCAAGTCTCACTGCGCCATGATTTAAGAAGATTGATCCAAACAGTGTGAAATATTTATGTTTTTTATTATTATGTTGGTCATTTTTATATGGCATTGTATTAGGGCCGTTGTAAATAGGAAAAAAAAGGAATACATTTATGCCAAAAAACTAAAATTTTTAAATTAACCTTAGAAATTTACTAGAAAAAATGTTGCAGTTTCAGAGTTTGAAAAAAAAAGACATTTTGAGATTAATCTGAGAATTTTTTAATATATGTTTTTAATTTTCTGAGTTTCAAAAGTGAAATTTTGAGTTCAAAAGTTCCAAAATTTTGACTTATTAAGCCAAGAAATTTCCTTGATTTTGTTTCTAGAACATTTCTGAGATTAACCATTAGGTTCAAAAATTTTCTCACAAATATTTGACTTTAAAACTTAAGAGTTTTCAAGTTTTCTCTAGAAAATGTCTGAGTTCAATTTCACAGTTTTTTCTCAAATTTTTTCACGTTTTTTTCAAGAATTTTTTTTTATTAATCTTAAAACATTTGCTCAAGGCTATAAATCTGTTTGCGCCTGTTTGTAGCTGTAAATTTGCAGTTTGTGTTGAAGGTGTGATTTTGCCTCTGGGTTTTTGGCATTATGTAGCAGAGAGGTGATGGCACACCCAAGTTTTTAGGCAACATCAAAGGCAGTGTGACACCTTCAGCATTAAAATTGTTTATTTTGGAAACCGTTTAAATGTGTTTTCATAATGAAGATGTTGCATCATAACTGAAGTGCCAAACAGACTTCAGTCCTGACCTGAACTCAGCCTCTCCCATCTGTTGGCGTCTCTTCAACATTGGCTAGCAGCTCAGATCTGAAAGAGTTTCAGCAATCGTTTTTACATAAACTCAGACTTTGAAATGTAGATTATCCAGAGATTCCGTTAAGACGCTAATCATCAGCAGCTGGCGTTCAGCCATGCCGCCCTACCCTGTTAAACACAAACAGATCCCCTCCAGGCTCTTGTGACGGTTCACAAGAAAACTTCTGGATCATCCTCCCAGGTCATCGAGGGAACGTTGAAGACATCTTCATGAAGGACGGCGTTGATATTGTCAGGGAAGAGTCACATTAAACCACGATTCAAAGTGTATTTCAATCCACTTTATAATGGCACCTGTTTGAACAGGAGGTGTGCTATTATTCAGGTTTATTACCTTCATCTGTTACTGCCAGCTTAAGCTAAATTGCCCCTGGAGGATAATAAAGATACCTGGACTTTGACTCTTCAGCAGCCGTTGCATTAGAAGTACTTTAGATTTAACATCAGCCCATTGATAAAAGATGAGAGTGGATTTAAAGAGACACCTGATTACATTTTTACTTCAAAAATGTTTTCTCTACATAAAAAAATGGAAGTTGGTGCTTTGAATGAACAAAAGCTTTCAACTGCAACAGAACAATATTCAAGGGGGTATTTCTTGTTTTGCATGCGTCTTATTTTATGAACTATGGATGGTTCATAAATCATTTCACCAACCAATAAAGACATTATGCATTAAACTAAACAACTGACCAAACAAGAAACTAGCTACCAATGAAACAAAAGACCAGCAAACTGAACAGCCAACACAGCAATTATTCAGTCTGCCAATCATGATCTAACAAACCTGCTAACCAACCAAGTGGCCAAAGAATTGGCCAATTACATATTCCATCTACCAAACACAGAGCTGCCAACCAATCAACCAACCAACAAATTAATCAGCTAACAATCTCACCAAGAAACCAAATAATTAGCCAACCAACCAACAAACCAATTATTCAATCTGCCACGCAGGACCCAACAGACCTACTAATCAACCAAGTAGCCAAATTATTCTTCAGTCGACCAACCAGCCAACAAACTAACCAAACAAACTATTAATCAACCAACAACCAGGCCAGTTATTAATCCTACCAGCCATGATCCAACACACCTACTAACAAATTACCAAAACAACTAACCGACCAATTATATATTCAATCTGTCAAACACAGACCTGCTAACCAGTGAACCAACCAAACAACAAAACAATCGACCAACTGATCAAACTATTCAAGACACCAACTAATTAGCCAACCAAAAAACAAACTAATTATTCAATCTACCAAGCAGGATCCAACAGATTTGCTAACCAACCATTCAAATAATCAACCAACCAATTAATCAGGCAACCAAATGACCAACCAACCAGCTATTCCACCTACTAATCATTATCCAACTGACCTGTTAATAATCAATGATACCTCAGCCAAACAACCAATTAATAAGCCAACTAAGACAACCAACCAACATTTGTTCAACCTACTAGTCATGATCCAACAGACTTGCTAACCAACGAACCAGTCAACTAACCAAACCATTCCTCATCCAAACATCTGTCCAGCAAACAAAATAACAAATGAATCAGCCAATTAAAACAACCAAACAACACACCAAATGTTCAGCCCACCAATTGTAATCCTACATACCTGCAACCAACTAACCAACTAACCAACCAACCAACCAACCAACCAGCCAAAAAATGTCAAACATGCACTCAACCACAAACCTGCTAACCCACCAATCTACCAATTCCACACCCAAACATCCAACTAACCAAATATCAAATGATTCATATTGACAAAACTGTAAAAATATTAGATTAATATTTGTTTCTCTTCTTAAGTTTTGGAATAAAAATCATTAATCACTAACGTACAGGAATATTTAATTTTGGGTGGGAGTCATGTTGATAATGAAAATTCTAAAAAAAAATACTAGACATAAATATTTTCATAATATTTCAAATACATTTAAATAAGGTTTGCTCATATTTTGCTCTTTATATCAAAGTTCACAAACAGCAGAAGGACTTTAGACAAATGGGTCATAAGCGCCACCTGCTGTTGTTTTTGCGAACTGAATTCAATTAATTTCATAAAAATATTTTTTAAATATATTTTACTTAAATAAATTGACTTAAGTAAAATATAGCATTTTACTTAAATGAAAACAAAAACTAATGGAAAAAACACAAATCCTGTACCTTTATTATTATTATTATTATTATTATTATTATTATTATTATTATTATTATTTATTAATAATAATATAAATATTGATAGTAGTAATAATTTACTACTATCAATATTCTTATTATTAATAATAATAATGATAATTTATTTATTATTAATTTTACATATAAATCTGAAAGTATTGCAACATAAAAATAATAAAAATGTAAATCCAAATTATTTGAATATTTATTTGAAAACAATGTGTACACAGTTTAAAGTAACCAGTTTAAACACAAGTAAGTAAACAAAAACAGTAGAGAAGTGTTTTTATTTCTTTCATCCATTTATTTTTATAAACCAAGACTTGTGATGGAGGGCTTCATCTCCAGCCGGAGCTCTTCACTCTGAGTCGGCGTACATGGTGGGAAGGTTGGGCAGGATGTTGGTCCAGAAATTCACAAAGCGCAACCTCAGCTTCTCTCCCACGGAGGTGCTGTCCATGTCGCCATTGATCTCCACAAACTGGTGTCCAAAGGCCGAGAATTGTGGCCACGAAACTGGGACGCTCAGGCTTCCTCTGTTGGGGTCTCTGCGAACCAGAGAGAAACAAAATGTAGGTCAGTCTATCTCAAACCGCAGTCCGCGGGCACCCCCTAGTGGCCATAAAGGTAACTGCCTGTAACGGACCGTTGTTTTGCCGTGACGTCAGCTGTATGCCAGTTTGGTAAGCTAGCTAGCGTACGGCTAGTTTACCGAAGGATTGTGTTTAAAAATAATAATGAATAAATTGGCTTAAAACCGAGTCACTCAAAAGAAAAAGTGAAGATACCAGTGGAAAGAAAACAACGCCAGGACTACTTATGTGAAGAAGCCAAATCATTCATGGTAAGAGTTTGGATGTGTCGTTTATGAACGAATTGATTCTTTTGAATGGTTGTAAGCTGTGAACGAGTCTCGGTTCTTTGTTTTTTACGACCTTACTTGCCTAATGCTAGGCTCGCACCTGAACAACTATTGTTATTTTTATTTAATTCAAAATTATTAAATTCAATTTCATTATTTAAATACAATAGATAAATAAATAGCTACAATCTATGAAATTGGTGGTAATTTTATATTTTAGAAGAGGAGTTTTCTTTTTGGAATAGCAACTCAAGTCTTTTTCTTTTTCTTTTGTTTTTTTGGCTTTCTGGCTTTAATTTTGAGAAAAAAATATCACCTCATTGAATTCTCAAAATTTTGATTTTTCAGAATTCTGACTATTTTTCCTCATAATTTTGTACTTTTTTCTAAGAATTCTGATATTTTTCTCAGAATTTGTACTTTTTTTCCTCCGAATTCTGACTTTTGATCGTAGAAGACTAAAGTCATAATGATTCTGGTAAATTCTGAGAAAAAAGTTAACATTCTAGGAAAAAAAAAAAAAATTTGTTCAGTGTACCTAATCCTCTTCCGTTGAAAACTTCTTTCATTTAATTGATTAATATATTGTTTAAGCTTACAAAGGTTATTTTTAAGGTTCTATTTACATGTCCCTCTGGACCACATAAAACTTTATGGCGGGCCAGTTTTGGCCCGTGGGCCTTGTGTTTGACACATGTGGACAAAGTGGTTCTCATCCTGACAAAGTTTGAGAAACACTGATGTGGATCTATTTCCACGCTTGTAAGTGGATTTTGGGTTGTATTCATACCCCGTTTTGGCGAAGTTGGTCCAGTAGGCGATCATGTACCCAGAGGCGTCCCGATGGCGCGGCGCGTACCCCAGCGGGGTGGAGAAGGGCTTTCCAAAGACGTACTGCAGGTCGTCAGCGTGGTCGGCGCCCATCCAGCTTGGGTAGGGGCCGAGGAGGCCTCCCATACGGTTGGGCTCAGAGAAGAGGTACGAGTACGTACGACCAGTTCTTCAGTGGAAAACAAGAGGATGTAACAGATTAAAACAATAAATATCACCTACTGAAGCTTATGAATATTCATACAAAGATTCACAAAAGTATTCATTTCCCAGAGAAATGAATACTTCCTGAGGAAAAGTATTCATCAAATAACCTTTAATTGTAAGGGAAGAGCATAAATGTGGGTAGAAAGAAAAAAACAGTAAATTGTTTTGCCATTTTTTTGTCATCAAAACTTGAAAACTGTCAGGTCCTGCTAGCAAGCTTGCTAACTAAATATTTTTTTTCAAGGTAAATGTTTATCTTACTAACTAAATATTCAGTTTGGAGCTAGATATTTAATTTGTAAACTAAATATTTCACTGGCCAAGTAAACATAGATATAAAGTGAGGCTAAATATTTAGCTTCTTAGCTAAATTTGGTTTAATTTACTGCTAAACATTTAAATTACAAAATATTTAGTTTGTAGCTAGATTATGTAGTTTGTGAAATACATTTTTAGCTTGCTAATTAAAAATTTAGTTTGAAGCCAAATATTTAGCTTGCTAACTAAGTCTTCAGCTTGGAGCTAAATGTTTATCCTCAGGCTAAATGTTTAGCTTGCAAACTGAATATTTAGTTTGTAAATAAATATTCATCTTTCTAATTAAATATTTAGTTTGGAGCTAAGTGTTTGGTTTGAGGCTAAATATTTAACTTCCTAGCTAAATATTAGGTAAATATTTGGCTTCTTAGCTTAACTCAATATTTAGTTTTGAATTGGATATGTAGTTTGTAAAATAAGTATTTAGCTTGCTGGTTAAATATAAATGTGAAACTGTGACATTTTATGAATTAACATGGTTGAAATATAACTTTGAAAAATAAACCAACATTTTTTACTTTTATGACAGGTTAAAAAAACAAATTCTTGTTAAAATTTTCACTTTTTAACATTACAATCAGCACACTGTTTTGATTAATGCCAGCTCAAACGTTGAGCCCAGCCTTTACAGAAATGCCTGAAACATCTGAGAGTGATATTTGTAAACGCAGATTTTCTTCTTACCCTGAATTGGAGGCATGAAGATAAAGAGCAGCCTGAGTGGGAATCAGGAAAAGGTAGTCCGTTTCGATGGCCACAACAGTTTTCTTGACAGTCTCTCTGCTGGGTTTGGTTCCCCAGTCCAGGGTGTACGTGGAGAAGGCGTTTTCAAAACCAAGCGTCCCCTTGTCCTTGGTAAAGGAACTCAAGAGCCTCTTGACATCATCACTGCAGTCAGCAGAAGGATGTAAGACACTTATATTTATATTTAATGATACATTTGACCATTTTAGATGATGAATTATTGGGAGCAAATGCCACAGAAACTCTCAAACCTTTTCTACCTTTCCTTACCTGCCCCCAATACACTAAATGCTTCACAAAGTTCACTTGAACTTACACAGGGGTGTCCAACAATGCAGAGTTGATTGAAGGGACATCAATGCCTGTGAAGATGTGTCCGTCCATGTCATTGGCTCCGGCCATGTAGTCGATGTCGGCGGCATTGTGGAACAGATTGGATGGATCATCCGGCAGGAAGTCGCCATCAATCACAGGAGACAGAGCCAGGTTGTTCACCAGAGGGTCTGGTCAATGGAGAAACAGCAAAATGCTAAGCTAAAGCGATCAAGAACATTTGTGTATTTACATAGCAATGTTCCGCTGTGCTGTGGAGAGATTCTTGAAGACATAAAGCTGTTTAAAAGTAGGTCAGTATTCAGCCTTTGACTTACTGTCGGGTGAGCCAGAGAGATGGATCTTTCCTGCCAATGTCACAGCCTTGGGGTCGGTCATTCTCAGACAGGTGGCCATGCGACTATCGATGGGACAGTTGACTTGTAGAGCAACCTGAAGGGTTGGGTTCCAAAAACAACCTGTCGTATTTCAGATCATCCATAAAATGAAAAACACAGGAGGAGCCATGTACCTCTTCAGCAAACTTGCGAGGGTTTTGGTTGATAGCCCAAGGGGAAAGGGCGACCCCACTTTGGGAGATGGCTCTCTTGATCATCCCCTTGTTGTGGGGAGTGAGAATCTGGGAGACAAGAAAACAACAGAAAGCAGATTCTTTTTAAAAAGTACTACCTAAAAATTGATTTAGATATTTTGCTTTGGGCAGCTTCTGACCTGGAAATTAACACTGGCTCCCCCGGCGGATTCTCCAAAGACGGTGATGTTGCTGGGGTCTCCTCCAAATGAGCGGATGTTTCTGTACACCCATGCAATGGCGGCCTGCTGGTCCCACAGCCCATAATTTCCTAAACATGATCCAAAGCGATGTTTGCAAGAAAAGAGTCAATTGAAACTCTGGATATTTTCAAAAGACACCTACCAGGCATAGTAGAGTCTCCAGCACTCAGGAAGCCAAGGGATCCCACACGGTATCCCAATGTCACCACAATGACATTTCCTCTCTCTGCGAGTTCCTGTCCGCTGTACAGATAGTTATCCAGGAAGTTAGCACCCGTCGAGGCTCCAACCAAGAAAGCTCCACCGTAAATCCAGACCATGACAGGCAGATTGGAGGCCACTGAAAATTTAACGGAACATTATTATAGTTAGTCTTGGTCAAATTTCAGTCACACTTGGTGCTAAGTCTAAGGATTTACATGAGTTGATGTGAGGAACCCAGATGTTCAGGTAAAGACAGTCCTCGCTGCCATAGACGTCGTTCATGAGAACCGTCAGCTGAAGGCATCTGGGCTTGAAGCTTGTGGTCTTCAGAGTACCTGATCAGAATTAACACAAACATTTTAAGATGACTGTTGGATTCAATCCTCCGATTCCACTAGGGGGCTCTACAGTTTATGTCACACAGGGTTAAAGTGACTTCCCGGCAGACCGGAAGTGACTTGACGACGAACCGGAAGTAGTTTTATGTCGACGCAATCACGCTAAATTAACCTTAAAACTACTTCTTTCTTACGTCTTTGTGTATTGCCCAAAATGGTGAGTTGATGCTGAAAAATACATTTTTCATTCTACCTGTGGGTTTTGGCAAATTAGCTTTAAGCTAATGAAAATGCTAGTGGTTTCAATGAGTTGTTTTGTACATCAGCAGCTAATTAGCATAATGCTAGCTCTCGTTTATTGCGCAGTGGTATTTAATCCTGATGTTTATTATACTGTGAAGTGTTGAAGGAGTAAACTGTGTTTTATAATTTGTTGGTTAAATCAAGCATAGTTACCCAAAAGTTGTTCTCAAGTAAGAGTACAGATACGTCGAGATGTTTTTACTCAAGTAACAGTAAAATGTAGCCATCCAAAATAATTACTCAAGTAAGAGAAAAAATTTATTTGGTAAAATGGCTCAACTCCTGCGTAGCTGATCAAATTACCGGTAATTTATTATTTAAAAATTACATAATCAGATGGACCAAAATATAGAGTTTCATGGACATTTTGGTATTTTAAAGACCAAAATGACAATAATTTTGTCATCATTTTTGTTTCTTTTGATACATAAGTAACAAAATCAGGCAAAAGGAAATTTATTCCAAATCAGTTTCTTTCAATAAAAAACTAAAGAAACTTTAACAAAAACTGCAGGTGCGTGTCTGTGTCTGGTGAATCTTATTTGTTTTTTGATAAGTGGGAAGAAAATCCAGAAATTTTACTCAAGAAAGAGTAGAAATACTGCATAAAAAATAGTCACGTAAAGTAAAGAAAATACAGCATAGTAAAAAAATTAGTAAAAGCAATTTTTTTCAAAAAAGTTACTCAAGTAAATGCAATTAAGTATTATTTACTCCCACCTCTGCAGACAAAGGTTTAAATCTGTGTTTTAGGTTATTTTTTTATTGGAATATTATTCTATACCAAATATTGCAATTTAGTTTTTTCTTCATTTACAGTAAAAACACCCAGGAATGAAAAGCAAACCATTAGAATAAAACAAAATGTATTTAAAATTTTAGTCAAGACAGGTTGTCAGATAGTCGATCATTTTAAATATTTGCTGATAATGAGAAAAATCTTCACCAGACATCACAGATCCATGAGATAAAGAACACGTTTTCCTTTAAAGTCTATTGGGTTATAATGAATATAAAATGTTTGGAAGTCTTCAGCTTCCTGTTTCTGATCAATAAGTTGACCAATCAGGACACAGTTGGACATTAACGCTGATAAAGTCCCAGAATGGTTCCATACAGCTGAAATCTTTACTATATAGGCTTTTTGTGACATAACTTTATCTGGTAACTGTGACTGGTTTACCCACCGTCCCAGCCAGAGTGACGCTTTGGCTTCTCAAACCTTCCAGGAGGCGCAGCGAAGGGGATGCCTTTGAAGACGTCCATGTGCCGCCCGGTGCCAAGGCGAATATTTTCCCCCTGCACCGCTCCTCCCTCGGTATTGACAATCCCGAGCTGCAAAGATAAACACGGAACAGCTCAGTCAGTAGATGTTTTTGTTTTTAATACACAAATAATTCATTTCTAGTCGTATTTAGAGCAGGTTTAACCAAAAACCTGTTATATTAGACTGTATTTTGGGTGTGGAAGACGGTGTAATTCCTCGACGTGAGGGTTTTGCTGTTGGAGAGAAACTCACGGAGGTGGCGGAGACGGCCTCCAGAAAAACGGCAGCAGCAACCAAAATCCCAAGCATGATTACCAGGATTGAACTGTGAGCAACAGGGTGGTGGTCAGTGGTGGTTATAAAGGAGACCTGCCCACCACACACCCTCCACAGCATCTGGCACACACACACCCAGTGTACAGCTTTTCCCACAGTTACACAATCGGTAACCAGCTCCGGTGTGCAGGCTCAAGACTGCATTGAATTATTCAAATATCAATTAAAACATCAGGAAAATGCTGTTGGTTTAAAGTTTAATTCCTGTTTTTGGTGCAGTTTTGGAACATGAATGATCAAGTAAAGTCACCAATGTTTGAAAAAGATACAAGATGTTATTATCGATTTGCCAAAAATCGATTTCAACCGGCTTATGTAATGAACCTATGTGAAAATTGACATGTGAGAAACTATTTTTGATGTTCTACCTCTAAATATTAACCAGATTCTCAAGGTTAAATAAAAACAGAAAACCTCCATCTTTGTCTTAACTTTATAGCGTTTATTTGACTTTTATATAACATTCAGAAAAATGCATTTATATGATTTGTAGCTGCTTCACCAAGGTCAAAGTGCACGCGGCCGTCCTTTCAGAGGAACCTTTCATGTTGTGTTGCGACAGCATCCATCCGTCGTTTTTTTACCCTCCAAGGCCATTGGACGAGAGGCGGCGTACGCCTGAACAGGTTACCATGCCAACGCATGGGTACAACAACGTGAATGACTAAAAATAACTTTACCAGGAAGCCAGACTTGGTTTATACAGCTGTCCGACACAGCTTAAGTCCCAAAACACTGCACAGTATGTAAGGCTAAGTTTATGATACACTTCTTTATCAGTCTGACTAAATATAGACTTCATTAACAAAACATACACAATCTGTGAAATTCTGTAGTCTTTACCAGGTTCTAAGTTATTTAAATCTGTTTAGAAGAATACAACACGGCAAAATATTTTCAGTTAGCCTACCAAAACCTATAAGCGAAAAATTATCAATAAATCTATTAATTTTAGCCTCTATTTCATAACTTCCTGTATATTATTCCTCAGTAGCACTGATAATTGTTTTATTTTTTATATATTTAGTTGTTCTTTTTGTCTCTGTTTCCTCCATTTCAGCTGGTGGTACTTTTTATTTTTCTAAAAGAAGTATAACGCCAAGTTTTATGCAGCTTAGCTGAGTAGCCAGTCAGGAAGCTACATGCTATCATGCTAGCTAGCTGGTAGAGAACGGGTGTCAAAGTCATTTTCATTTTGGACCAAATCAGGATCATGAATGCTCTTAAAGGGCCGGTTGTGCCAGAATGTATATATAAAACCTGTTCACAAACTGTTAAAATATCAATCAATTCTTGATAGTGAGGGACTGAAAAGATTATTGAACATATTTTCAGTCAATCCAAGACTGAAAATCCTGGAAATATTTTTTGGAAATATTTTCAATATTTGCACTTATTTATGACTGTAAATAGGACTTTTAATGCTCGCTGTATAGATCATGGACTATAATTTGACATCAGTTGAGGCTCAGGCAGCTGTTTGATACCAGTAAGAATGTTTTTGACAATTTTTGAGAAAAATCTGTAATAAACTCCCAATTGTTGATTTTCCATGATAATGCTCAAGAAACTGGAGAGACTGATTGATATAATTTGGCCGTAAACAGATAAAAGCTGCATTGATTTGATTGATAACACAATAAGCACAATTAGTGTTTAGTCTAGAATCTAGAGGGCCCCATAAAAAAGCTGTGGCGGGCCGGATTTGGCCCACGGGCCTTCAGTTTGACACACGTGATGTAGAGTTTGCGTATCATCACACATTGTACACAGTTTTTCAGATAAAAAAATGACACATCTGGACTTATCCAGATGTGGAAGCTGAGTTAAAAATAGATGCTAAAGAGGAGAAAGTAGAGCGTGAAGTCATCAGCATTTAGACAAATCCATTTAATTTTCAGTATTTAAGGAAATAATTTACTTGTTTACCATTATAATGTTCCTTCTTGTGATGGATGTTATTATTTTACTTCCTAGTTCCATGTGTTAGGAAGTTATTTAGACTAATTTTAAGTTTTTAACCACCAATGGCATAAAGGCCAACTGAAATGCAAAAATAAGGAAGTTTTACATTCTTGATTAATTTTTCTTATTTTTCTTTGTAGTTACAATAACTAAAGCACTATTGCACCTTTACAATTAGTCGGTGATACTTTCCAGAGCAATGTTAACAAGGCAGCAATAAAAATCTAAATACATCCATTTATTTTTTAAATATTTATTCAGTATAGTATTTTTTGTATGAATTAAAAACAAGAAAGCAGTGTTTGCATTCCTCATGTGTTTATTTTTCATGAACCAGCCCCACTAAACATTGGCCTCATTGCAAACGCAGGTTTTATTCTGAGTAGATGGAGGGAAGGTTGGGAAAAATGCTGGTCCAGAAATTCACATAGCGCAACCTGAGCTTCTGCCTCACGTAGCCGGCGTCCATGTCGGAGTTGATCTCCAGGAACTTGTGACCACTGGCCGTAAATGTCGGCCATGTTGCAGGTACCTTCAGATCTCCTACGTTAGGATCTCTGCGAACCAGAGAAGAACATTTCACCAACCCAGATCTACTTCCAAGTCTGAAAACATATTTTGTGTTGCATTCGTACCCCGTCTTGGCAAAGTTGGTCCAGTAGGCGATCATGTGTCCAGACAGGTCCCGATGTTTCGGCCAGTACCCCAGCGGCGTGGAGAAGGGCTTTCCAAAGACGTACTGCAGGTCATCGGTGTGGTCGGCGCCCAGCCAGGGCTTGCCGTAGATTCCCAAACGGTTGGGCTCAGAGAACAGGTACGAGTAGGTGCGACCAGTTCTTAAATGGAGAAATAAAAAGATAAAACACTTTAATTATAACCAAATATGTTATATTTGTAAAAGGAGGCTGTATTCTTACCTGGCATTGGAGGCGTGGAGGTAAAGAGCAGCCTGAGTGGGAATCAGGAATATGTAGTCTGTTTCGATGGCCACCACAGTTTTCTTGAGGGTCTCCTGGCTGGGATTGGACCCCCAGTCCAAGGAGTAGGTGGAGAAGCCGTTCTCAAAGCCTTGGGTCCCTTTCTCCTTGGTGAAAGAACCCAGGAGCCTCTTGACCTCATCGCTTCAGTAAGGACAAGAATGTTGGACATTTAGATCTGATACAAGGCATCAAATCCTGTGCAAAGGTTTGAGTTCAACTTCCTTGTAGTTTTAAAGTGGTCAGTAGTGTCACCAGCCTTTTTGAAAGTGACCTTTCATGCTTCCTTAAACAGCTTAGGGTATATACAAAACATGTTCATTACACTTTTTGCACAAAATTATTCTCAGATAATGAGATTTTATCTGCTTTAGGGCATCTCGACACTTTAAATCCAAATAAAGAAGCTGCTGGCCACGCCCCCAACTCAGCGTCTACTCAATGGCTCCAAACAGATGCACAACTGTCTTGTGCCTTTGTAAATCTTTGAAAAGCAGAAGTGGAGCCTCCTGCACAGCCAGCCAAAATGCAGCAAGTGGGTTTTGCGTGGTACATCAACAACAAAGCACTTGTCTTTTCCAGCAGCCATTGTACATGGCATATAGCGGTAAAACCAACTGACAAGAAGAGTGCTGCTACTCTGCTTGGGTTGCTGGGTGACGGGCTGAGCTCCTGGGGTTGCTAGGTAACGGTGCAGTGGCAATTGATTGTCACTTAGCAATCAAATAACGTTTTCCAAACACCAAAAAACATGAACTTATTGCCAAAAAACAGCTGGATGTTTTTTTTGTGTGTGTTTTGTTCATTTGAGAACCAAATGGACATATAAAACCAGGTAAAAGGTGAAATTTGCATAATAAGTCTCCTTTAAAGGTTTTTCTTCGGCCTTTGGATGCTCAGATTTGGTCTAGATATTGACCAAATCAGTTATTTCCAGAAGACATGTTGTATTTTCCTTCTTTAGCCGGATTCATTAAATATTCCACATTTCTCAGAATAGAGTTTCTCTATTTTGTTACTCTTAGAATAGAGTTACAGTAAAATTGCATGTTTTATTCCAAACAATTTGAGCTACTAGCAACTGGACAATAGAAAAAAACAAAAAATGGGTAAATGCGCAACCAAAATCCAAGAAAAACCCTTGCAGGACCTCCAGAAAACTGACAGAAGTGATCACATCACTTTCAAACATTGCAAGCTCTTAAAATTAGAGGTGATTTGAAACTTTTACCTGCTTTCAACAGACTTATTGTGTCACAAATCTAGTAAATACAACTTGAACTCACACAGTGGTGATCGTCAGAAGAGAGTTGATGGACGGTACATCAAATATGGTAAACATGTGTCCGTCCATGTCGTTGGCTCCGGCCAAGTAGTCGATGTCGGCGGCGTTGTGGAACAGGTTGGATGGGTCGTCGGGCAGGAAGTCGCCGTCAACCACAGGACTAAGAGCCAGGTTGTAGATAAAAGGGTCTGACCAACAGAGACACTGGCTCAGATTAATCTGATTTAACAGCAAAACATATTTGCTTCAAATTTAAGAGACACTGATTTTCACCTCAAGTTTCCTTTTCATACTTCACTAAGAAAGTTTTTTATATTGAAAAAAAAGATGTTTAAAATCATCAATCAAAGTTATTTATCTCCAATTGACAAGAGTTTTCAACAAATGGGTCAAATTTGCTAGTGTTAGAAGTTCTGCTAACATTATAAGCTACACTGACATTGTATTAGTGAAAATTAGCCAGTGCTTAAGCTAATGCTAAAGCGCTAAATTGAACCATTTTGACACCAACCTCAAGTCAATGAATTGTGTCACAACATAGATTTATTTGTGTTCAGAAAATGATTCTTTTGAACTTGTGGTTCCAGTCAGTAAAACTTCAACATGTTGAACTTTATTCAAATGAAAGCTTATAAATCACCCAAGTAAATTAGCGCTTTTGAATTTATTTATAAAATTAATTTAGGCGAAGCTACGTGTTTTCAAAGCTAGCTAGAATGCTAAAGTGCCACTGTTAGTGCATCAGCAGATAAGAAGCAGTGTGGAGCTTACCATCAGGAGAGCTGGTCAAAGAGACGGTTCCTGCTTTAGTGAGAACCTTTGGATCGGTCATCTTCAGACAGTCGGCCATTCTGCTATCAGTGGGGCAGTTGACTTTCAGAGCAACCTGGAGAAAAAGCACTAAAAATGTCACATTGCTGATGTTTTACAGTAGGCATTTCAACTGATCCCTAAAACATGGGTAATAGGAGCCACGTACCTCTTCGGCGTACTTGCGAGGGTTTCTGTTGATGGACCAAGGGCAAAGGGCGACGCCGCTTTGGGAGATGGCTCTCCTAATAAGTCCCTTGTTGTGAGGGGTGAGTGTCTGTCAGAGAAACAGGAAGCACATTTATTAACATCCTTTCAAAGTAATTCAGAAAGACTTTTAGTAGTGATGGACATCGCTAACTAAAAAGTAAGTTGTGATAATGTTGAAGTGCTAATCATTAGCATTAGTTCCACTAACGCTAAAGTGTTACACTTGGACGGTATTCAGCAGAAGCTAACGCTAACGTGCTAAATTCAACCATGTTTAGTTTTACTAGCTCTGTTGCTGATTTAGCCTGGCTAACCATGGCAGGGTTGCACATGAGTTTTTAAATGTGTTTGTATTTTTCTATATACTTGCCAGTAGCTCAATAACATTTGTTAAAAAAAAAACAAGAGACAACATGAGAGGACATGGAACTGCTGCGTAAACAGTCTTCACCCCCTTCAAAATAAAAGCATGAATATAAACATGAACTACTTGAAGAAGTCCAAACAGTCAATAACCAAAACTTCTAAACACACATTGAACTTTATTCAACTGAAAGTTTATGAAACAACCAAGAAGCAAAGTGCACTAAACAAAAAATTAGCTCTGCTATTAGCACATTAGCATATTGACAGTGGTAGTGTACCCACCAATGGCTTTTATCCATTCAATGTAACATCTGTTAAACAAGTGTTTCTGTTCTTAAAAATCTGGTGAATGGTACAGGTTAAACCTCTGACCTGGAAGCTAACACCGGCTCCCCCGGCGGACTCTCCAAAGACGGTGATGTTGCTGGGGTCGCCTCCAAATGAGCGGATGTTTCTGTGCACCCATGCAATGGCGGCCTGCTGGTCCCACAGCCCATAATTTCCTAAACGAGATCCGACAAGGTGAAGATTGCACAAAGCATTGAAGGTACCAGGTGGATCTTTTTAAAGGGTTCCTACCAGGAAGAGAAGAGTCTCCAGCACTCAGGAAGCCAAGGGTTCCCACACGGTATCCCAATGTCACAACGATAACATTTCCTCTCTCTGCCAGTTCCTGTCCACTGTAGAGATAGTTTCCCAAGTAGTTCATTCCAAATGACTCACCAAACATGAAAGCTCCACCATAGATCCAGACCATGACGGGCAAATTGGAGGCCACTGGAAAAAAACTAAACTCAGTTGTGGTCTAAATTTGATCACCGCTGTAGGTAAATGTAGATATTTACATGAGCCAAGGTGAGGAACCCAGATGTTCAGGTAAAGACAGTCCTCGCTGCCAGAGACGATGGTCATGTAAGGGTCCAGTTGAAGGCATTTGTCCTTGAACTGGGTGGTCTTAAGTGTCCCTGATTAGGCACATCACAACCAAGGTGGGATTTTTAACTGATTAATTAACTAGTAGAAAATAATTCAATCAAATGGCAGCAACTCAATGCATTCATGCATCTAAATGTGATGACCTGATGAAATTCAAAGGGCTTGTTACAATTTCTCAGTTATATTTACTTCAGTAAACTTTTGGGGGAAAAAATACTTTTAGGAGTAGTTTTACTACACTGTTCATTTTACCTTTACTTGAGTAATATTTGTATAAAGTTTCACTACTTTTTAATCTATTATTTTGTAATTATGGCATTATTTTGTATTTTTTCCCCTAATTTTAGTCTTTAAAGTATCAGAATTTGAACATAGTTTTACATATTTGTCTGATGACTATTTTTAAAACATTAAATCAGATGTTCTGGTGCTCAGTACAGTTGCCTTTTTAACCAGATACTTTTTTTTACTCTCACTTGAGTAATTTTTTGAACGGCTAAGTTTTACTCCTACTTGAGTAAAAATATGTTTAAGTAGCGTTATTCTTACTTTTTTATTTTCTGCAACACACCTCGTCAGTGATATTTTTGGTGAACATAAAAAAAAGAACGAAAGTGCATCTTGGGAAGCTGAGATACCTAGCTAAAATGCTACTTGACACGCTATTGGCTGCCGTTTACAAAGCAGCCAATCCAGTAGCGCCATTCATTTTCCTTGGCGCTGATTGGCTGAATATAAGGAAGACCATTGACGTTAGCTTCTGCGATAGTGCTAACCATAGAGCTGCTAATTCGTCCTTATTAATTAATCCATATCAAGTTATATTCGGTGTGTGAGCTATTAAAAACAGGCAGTTAACAGTGTTGTTAGAAGAATTCTAAAATATTAACGGATTTTAGCTTTTCGTGGGCGAATGTAGTCCTTAATTTCCGTGAATATCGAGCGATCTTATTACCTTTAATTTTGTAGTTGATAGTATCTCATCTATCCAGTGATTTTAAGATAAAACCACATTTTGTTTCTCCCAAATACAGTAGCCATTTTCCAAAAACAAGTGACCACAATCTTGTTTCTACTGCTGGGAATGGACAAAATTGTTTTCAATTGTGCCCAAAAAGAACTTGCAAATGGGGAAAAAAATCTATTTGGTTAAATAAAATTTTGCATGTTTACTTTATTGCTAAGGAGGTAAAAACAAAACTATTCTAATTATATATATATATATATGTCAAAATAAATGTGTAATTGCATAATTTAAATAAATTACACCTAGACTACATATCTAATTATTTAAAGTAAGCAAAAATGAATACATTTATGTTGCTTCCTGGAAGTAAACAGAGTTATCCGGCTGTTTTGAACATCTGTCCTGGTTGTTATGGACGGTGTGTGAGGGTCACCCACCGCTCCAGCCTGGGTGACTCTTTGGCTTCTCAAACCTTCCAGGGATGTCAGCGAAAGGAATGCCTTTAAAAACGTCCATGTAGCGAAAGAAGCCCAGGAGAAGGTTTTGACCCGACACCAACCCTCCCTCGGTGGACACAGCCCCGAGCTGCAAGGGTTACAAACAGAAACTAAGACTGGATCATTTTAGGCTTAAATAAGTCCTTTTTGATAGAAAAACAAAAATGATTAGTAGCAATATAAGAACCTCTTTATCTCTAGACAATTCTGAATCTGTTGGGGTAAGTTTTGTTTTCTGAGAAGGACTTACAGAGGTGGCAGAGATGGCCTCCAGCAGAACAGAAAGAGCAACCAAAACCCCGAGAACCGCCATCAGGAATAAAACCCTAAAAACCAGGATGATTGTCAGGGTCGCTCTTTTAAATAGCATCTGACACATGTGCATACATGGCACATAATCATTAACCAGCTTGTGTGTGGTGAGTTTTCTTCAGATAAATATTACACTTCACATAAAGAAAAAAACAGTCATCATGTAAAGTTTAATGTCAGTTTTTCAACTTGATTGAAAATTGACTTTAACATGACCATAAATTTGCTCATTTCTTCAACTTCCAAGTCAGGAAAACATCCAGAGTATGATATCAGTTTCTCAAAGCGAGCCAAAATGTTTTTTCCAAGTGTTGTTTTTTCCAATTCATGGAAATTTACTTATGCAATGAAATAAACTAAAAACAGGCATATGAAGGCTACGTTTTAGGTGTGCTGCACCTTTAAATGAACTCATGAAAACAAATTCTCAAGGATAAATAAAAATAATTCAGACATGAACATTCAGAGACACATAAAAACGGTTACAAAATCAGTCTTCTATCACCTGAAGAACATTCTAGGTTTAAACAAGATATAAATATAGAAAAAAAAAGTTTATCTTTAGTTGAACTGACTACAACAGTGTCATTTTAATCAAAAACAGAAAAAAAATACTGTGAATGTGTGTTTTTGTGTGAGATTAGATTATTGCCTATTATAAACTGATTTAGAAAACCAAAGTAACTTAATCACAGCGGTGTCTTCACAGATCTGCCTAAAAACCAGGCAGCTTGTTGATCCAGATCGCTGCTGCTGCTGCTGTTCTCTCTAAAACCGGGAAGATCGAGAACATCACGCAGTTTTAAAGTCCCTGGAGCTCAAATACACCTTAAAATACTTCTGTTAGCTTATACATCGCTGAATGGCTTGGCACCAAAACACATTTAGGATCTGTTGTCATATCAACCGTTATGTTGTCATTTTTCTGCGTTTCGCCTCGCAGCACATCAGTAGTTTTTGGTTGTTTATATTCACCACAGAACCGCATGAAGCGCATTTTGCATCCCGCATCAGGCTTTGTTTGGACCATTTCTTTCCCGTTCTGATACTTCCTCCATCTGTTTCTGTCAACGGATGACCAGCGGCGCCCTCTGCTGGTTGGAGGCCAAATTACAACACTAAATAAGGTCTAACGGACGTTATTGGTCAATCGATTGGAACTAACTTTAATCTAGTGAACCATTAATCGACAATTAATTATTAGTCGATTGATTGTTTGTGATCACAGAATCAGGATGGCTCCTTTGGAAGTTTTCCAGGTTGGAGGATAATCTGGAAAGAGATTTTCCTAGATTTCCCTTTTGGACCACCGAACCGCAACCTGATCTCTGAGTGGAAGATCTTACTAGTAAAGACTCAGCAGCTCAAAGCTTTAGAAGAAATTGATTTATTTATTTATATTCAGCACAACAAAAAACTAACTTTTTACAGAAATGGACGCCAGATTGTTTCGTCACATGTAATCCAGGATTTCTGTCTCCATCTCATTTTCACTTCCTTCCGAAGGCTGAAACTCATCATTCTCGTTTTCCTCTTCATCTTCTTTGTTGTCACCCTCCTCCTCTTCTTCATCGTCCTCTTCCTCATCCTCTCCTTTTGGATCGTTCACCGTGTATTTTAAATGTCCTTTCCGTCGTCTTTTAGGGAACCTGTCTCGCTTTTCTGAAGGAAAAGGGGAGAAAATGAACTGAAGGATTTTAAAAAAAAATCATCTTTAAAGGTGACCTATTATGATTCCATGAACAGGTTAGGACAGATCTACGGGTGAAAACAAAACATGTTCATTACATTTTTTTTACACAAAATCATTCTTGGATAGTAAGATTTCAGTCTGCTCAGTTCTGCTTGTTTTAGGACGTCTTATCACTGTAAATCCAAACAAGCTGCTTCTGGCCACGCCCCCCAACTCAACATTTACATTCACACGTGAAAATGGCTGCAAAGAGATGGAAAATTATACAACTGTACATCCTTGAAAAGCAGAAGTGGAACCTCCTGCACAACCAGGAAGAGTGAAGCAAGCTGTTTGTGGTTTCTGGCAGCCATTGTGCAGCGCATACAGCGGTAAAACCAGCTGACCAAATGTTCCAGAGCTCAGCCTGGGTTGCTAGGTGAGGATCGCATAAACTCAACTGTGGGTGGGATTTCTCACTATGATCAAAGCTGTAACCTTTGATCCAGTGGATTATGAAAGAAGGAAACACACTGAAGTTGTTTTTCATACCTGGTTTCTTCTCCTTGACCACCTTCTTAATCATAGCGGAGATGACGTCTCTCAGCTTGTCCGTGGTGCCGACGACACACCAGCCGTCGCGCTCGTCACACTCCTGCTCCTCGCCGTCGTTCTGGCTTATCACCTCTCTGATGCTGGGGAAGCAGAACCGTTAGCAAACTTTGGTGACAGCGGGACAGAGTTTAAAGACGCCCGGTACCTGTCCACGTCCAAATCACAAAGCTGGTAGAACATCTGTCTGTGTGGAGGCAGCAAACCGTCTCTGAAGATGTACGCAGACTCCTGCACAAGCAGAGGAGGTCGTTTCAGAGCAAAATGCTTGAAATTGTTCATTTTCTTGGTGTTTTTGTTGACCGACCTTCAGCTGGAAGGAGACGGGAGGCGGGTCGCGACTGGTACTGGGACCTTCTGGGGCGGGAATATCCAACAGGCTGGCAGCCGGAGGAGCTTAGGAAAAGATAAGTGGCAGCTTCAGTTTCAAGATGATATCACTGTGAAGATTATTCTGTTTCTTAGCATGAAATAGGGCTGCGGAGTAAATAAAATCAATATATGTCAATCAATCAATATCAATAGATAATACAACTGAGAGAATATTCACACCAAATATTTCAATGTAACTCCTTAATAGTTATCGATATTGACTGACATGAAATGCTTACATCACAAGATTTTCAGCTCTACAATCAAAATGCTTAAACAAATTTGCATAAATTTGCATGAATCACATTGAAACCTGTTTTGTTCAGCGTGGTCGGCAGGCTGTAGCTCAGGGTGCTCCTCTTGGCTTTCACCGGTATGTTGGGCGGAGTGCAGCCTTAAAAACGAAGAAAAACACGGTGAAAACGTAACACGCCACAAACAGTTGGCCAGCACTCAGCATCTGGGAGGCCAGACAAAAAAACATGACGGTAGTCCTGGTAACAGGAACAAACCGAAGAAAACAAGCCAATACCAGCATGAAACTGGTTTTAGGATGGATCAATAAACCTGTAAACCTATGATGTCATTCTCTAAGCACTCAACCCCATAGAAAACCTGCCAAAAGTCAAAAAAATGTCAGAAAACAACAATTTCAACCAAAACTCTAGAAGAGAGATCAAATATCCAGCCAGAGTTACACAGGATGTTTGAATAGATTTGAGCCTGAGATTTAGAGAAAACAATTACAATTCATTGGACAATTAGTTGTTTATAGGGTTGAAATGATTAATTGGATTAATTGTGATTGTTTGGTTATTGAAATAATCAAGTAATTTAGTAATCGATTAATCGTCAACATGAGTATTCAAACTTAATAAAGGTTATTTGCAGAAAACAAAAACACATTCAGAGCAGAACTTAAGCCAAAATACTGTGCATTATATACATATATATACATTGTTTGCATATAAGGTAACAACACCTTAAACTTAAATATGCTTTAGCCAAAACTTCACCTGCTTCACATTTTTAGACATTAAAATGTTTTTCTTAATTCAAAAATGAATTGAATTATTTATTTGCATATTTAATAAAAAACTATTAAGTGGTAAATTTAAAAATATGTAGAGTGTGCCATTTTTTATATCCGATTTATCATCAGAATAATCGATACATTAATCGATTAATCATTACTTGCAGCCCAAATTTTCTTCCAGATTAGGAAAAGATCGGTTGCAATAAACCCTGAACATCACCAGATTATTGATGACGTTGTTGCTTCACCAGGAACCTGGTGGCTGGTGTTTGGTTCCTCTCACCGTATTTGGAGCTGACCCGGATCCTAAAGTCCAGGATCTGGTATTTCTTGGACTCGGTGGTCTTTCTGGGGTCGTAGCCGAGCCGAACCCACAGGCTCCTCCAGGGTCCGGTCACCTGGAGAAAAAACACCTGGAGGTTAGAAAGCAACAACCGACACAATCCTGTCAAGGCCTGTTATTCCTGTCCATATGTGCCATATTTTTTCCTTCCACTAAACCTTCCATTTATTTGATTCTGCTGGATAGCAAAGAGCTTTTGTGTTTTACCCTGAGTGTGTTTATGAGTCTGCTGGAGTTTGACACAATGTCACATTTCTGCTTTAAAATTTAATATTTAAATTGATCTTTATTTGTAGTAACAACTTTCTGAGATTCAGAAATAATGTTAGAAGTTTTACTTCCTAGATTTAATCATGGAAATAAATTTACCTTTAAATTATTGTGTTGTTTGTTGATATGCATGAGTGGTGGAAGTATTTTGTTCAGACTTTTAACGGCAGAAAGTATTTCATGAAATTAAAAGACAAAAGAAAGAAAAAAGGGAGGAGGAAGAAAAGACGAAAGATAGAAAAGATAAAAGATACAAAGAGGACAAAAGAAAGAAGGAAGAAGGAGGAAAGAAAAAAGAAAAGAAGAAANCAAAGGAAGAAAAATACAGACGGAGGAAGAACAAAATAAAAAACAAGAAGAAGAAAGAGGAAAAAAGACAGAACAACTGGAGGCCCAGCAGTTTTTTGCCTCTAGTTGTGCAGCAGCGTTGTGCTGCGGTCTCCAGGTTGCGTTGCCTGCAGGACGTGCTGCTCACCATGTAGTAGGCGTAGACGGGCAGCAGCAGCTTGAGCTTGTCCGGGTGGAGGTCCAGGTTGGCCTTGAGGGCGTTGCGGGACCAGATGGGCCGACTCTCAAACATCTGAGCAGCAAAATGTTTTCCAGAGATTAGATAAACCAAAACCATTCAACACTGCAAACAGAATCAGACGCTCCAACTTTCCAGTCGGGCCGGCCGTGTTTTCAGCTGAACAAATACCTTCTTGACCTTCTCCTCGCTCTCCAGGTCCTGCTCCTTCAGGCACAGCCGGCCCCAGTTGACCCGCGCCGCCTCCAGGCACTCGGTGGGAACGGCGGGGTCCGTGAAGCTGATGAAGATGGCGTTGTGGGGCCGCCGGGCGCGGTTCAGACCGATGAAGTTCTTACTGACGGGCAGAGGGCTGCGAACGCAAAACAAGAAAACATTCACAAAACAAATCAAACTCCCTCGTTCCTCTATGGAAGAGGGTCAGGGCCACTGACTGATAATGTCAGGAAAGTCAGAATCTGGAGGAAAAACGATCTGAGATTAACGTTAGAATTCTGAGAAAAAAAGTGGGAATTCTGAGAAAAATAAAAAATAACAGAATTCTGGGGGGAGAATCAGATTTGTGAGAAAATAAATTGGAATTCTAAGAAAATTAAGCCAAAATTCTAGGAAAAAAAAAAAGCAGAATTCTGAGAAAAAAAGAATCTGAATTCTTTGGTTAAAGTCAAAATTCTGAGAAATGTCAGTTGTTTTTAGTGGCTCTAATCCTCTTGCGTATTCTGCCAGGCTTAAGGTCGACCTACAGCGACGACGTCAGCTTCTGAACGGCGTCGGGTCGGTAGAAGTAATCCACCGGACTGTCGAGGCGTGAGAAAATGGCCGGGGGCAGGAAGTACGGGACGTCCTGCGCGAAGAACGCCTGGTTCTCCGCTTTACGGAGGATGATTTTGTCGTACAGAGACACGTTTTTTCCATTCTGGGAATCCACAGCAAGGCACTGGAAGTCTACCATCCCTGCAGAGCAAAAACACGTTTTCGTTTTCTGTTAATTTAACAAATGAGACGCAGTGAAGCGGGTTCAGACTTCACCCTGGAACTTGTACGTGGTTCCTATGATTCCCATGATGTCCATCTGGATCTGAGCGTCTTTGGGGTCTTTCTTTCGGACCCGCCGTCGCACCCTGAGGAGGAGGTTGCTCGACGGGAGCCGGTTCCCACACAGAGAGTGGCAGAAGGGGTCACGGGGTCGGAAACGCATCTCCAGTCGCCTGCTGGGGTCACTGAATGTCTGTGGGAAAACCAGGAATACGAGTTCAATAATCAATAATCAATAATCAGATTTGGGAACCACAATGACAAAATAAACTTTCCATCTTTAAAGACGTAAGCAGGTAATTCTAGTACTGAATGCTAAATGTTAAAAGAAAAAACATGAGGACATAGTTTTAAAGGAGTGTATCAGCGCTGTCAATCATCCTCATGTACTCAATACTAAATGGTCCAACGGTGGAGAAACAACTTACAGTCATTGGTGGACATGCTAACTAGGATTAGCTATAGCTTTAATATATTAAAGCTGAAATGACATGCTTCATTTGTAATAAATTCAGAGGTGGGTAGAGAACCCAAATATTGTACTCAAATAAGAGGAGAACTACTTCAACATGACTTTACTCAAGTAAAAGTACAAAGTAGTCATCCAAGAAATGACTCAAGAGTAAAAAGTATCTGATATAAAGTCTACTGAATAACTAATACTTAAAACTTACATCATCAGATGAACCAAAATATAAAGGGAAGTGGATTTTTTTTATCTTAAGGACGAAAATGACAATAATTCATAACAGTCACAAAAAATAACAAAAATAGGCAAGAGAAATTTTTCCAAATGAGTTTCATTCAGGAAAAACTTCTGAAAACTGCAGGTGTGCGTCTGTATCTGGTGAAGTTTTGTTTAAAACATGTTTGTTCTTCAATCAGTGGGTAAAAAAAGTCCAGACATTTTACTCAGGTAAGAGCAGAAATTTAAAAAAAAATACTCGAAGAGCAGTGTAGTGAAAATACTCCTAAAGTGCATCTTTTCAGACCAGTTACTCAAGTAAATGTAACCGAGTAAATGTAACTAGTTACTAACTTACTACCCAATTCTGCTGAAATATTGACCCGCTTTTCATATTTTTCTGTTCCCCATGACAAACATGTTGTCCCTGTTAAGTAAGAACATATTTCCTCTTTTAGAAAGATAAAAAGTAGATCGTTTCCCTGAACTCCAAAGGGGAACAGAATATTTCAGCCTGACGTTCACACCCGGTCATGTTTTGTTACCCCATGGGTTATTTTCTGTTATGTTTCGGTGAAATTTTTTGGTGAATTTGGACACATTTAAGGCATTTCACACAAAACCCGAACCAGCAGCGGTTGGTTCCGCTTACTTTCGTCACCGTGTGTTCTCCTCCCAGAGTCTCCAGCATCCTCTCCACGCTGGTCACCATCGCGGGATACTCCACGCACACCAGCTTCTTGTTCCGCAGCTCCACGGCGGACGAGCCGCCCGGCGTGGCCCCTCCGGTCCGGCCGGACAGGCTCAGCTCTTTCAGGGTAAAGTTTAGCATTACATCCCTCTGATCCATAGCACCCGGAGTCGCCATTGCTCCCGTTAAAAGCGAGAGAAAACGAATAAGAAATGTTCACATTCACGCCGTACGCGGACGGTGAACAAAATAAGCTCGGGCGGAAACAAGTTTGCGATGTAAAAGGTTCCGCTTCCATTTCCGGAGCCAAATTCTATGATTCACTAACAGGTATGAAATTAAAATAAGTAAGTCAAAATAGCTAGCTAGCCAGATAGCCAGCTTTCGTAGACGCGTATGTTGGTTTCACATGTTTATACGAAAAAGTCAGACTTGAATTACAAGATTAAACCAAAAAGCAAAAGAATTTAGTCAATTAACTTTTGGCTCACTATTTTTATATTGTTTTAATTTTTCCACAAACTTTTAGAGTTGACGTTGCATAAATATTGTAAAATATTTTATTCTCTATTTTACTGTATTTTCTTTTGTATATTTCTATTTTCCTGTCATTCTACAAAAAAATCATACCCATCTTTTTTATTTCTAGCAGTAGTTTAGTTATTGATATTTTAATTTGAGAAACAGTAATGTGTTTTTGTGGGTTTTACATACACTTTCAAAACCAAAAATTGAACATGTATAATTTAATTTCAAAATAAGATTAATTGGTTAGTATTTTTAAAATATTCAGACTATAATTAGTAAATAATAAATGAATCAAAATTATTATTTAGTTTCAATGCCAGCTAATAACAATGACAAACAACTGATTCTTCTTTTTGTAAAATAACTGAAAACAATAATGATAAAAAGCATGAAGGAAAACGTTTATGGATTCATCAAGGAATTTCTTTTTATACATGATTTTTTTTTTAAAGTTTCTGTATAATGACGTAAATCTACACCACAACCACCTGAAGCAACCAGAGGCTTTTTTAAATATAATTTTACAAATGATTTCATTAATAATTCCTCTGGTTTTATTTATAGATTTTTGAAGATTTTAATATTTTTACTGCACTTCCACTCGCTTAAAGTTAAATTCTTGTACCAGAGGGGAAAAAATGGAAAAAAATCAAGTTTTTAAATCTGTTACTGTAAGAATGATGTTGCTTTGCCATTTCTGGCCACATGAGGGCAGCATTCTCAAAACTATCGCGAGACAACACCTGTCTGTGTGTGTGTTTTTTTATTTTATGTTTTTTTAAAGCTTACACTTTGCCAACCTGTTCTTTAAAAATTCTTTATGTAAATACTTTAGATTTGCAGCTGGGCGTTTCAGCTGCTGGTAAAAGTGCGTTCAAGTAATCTGAGAAATCCTGTGTTTTTAAAAGGATCTGAATAAACAAGATTTTTCCTCAGTCGCGCCCTGGAACTGTCAACAGATTATCATCCCATGAGGAAGAAACAGAGACGCTTCGTTCGTCTGAGTGTTTACAGAGTTATCTAAGATGCTGCTGGATATTCATCCGTCACTTTATTTATTTTAGTTCAGGTTTGTTTTCTTCTACAGACATGATACATCAATGCTGTGCTATTAGGTTATTTTTAACTCTTAAATGAAGAAAAATTCAGCATTGATTTGATTTAGTTGTAGCAATTAGTAAAAATAGATCAAACGTTACTGATAACTGATCGGGATGCAAGTTATTGATGAATGAGTTAATCCAAAGTTGATTGCTCTTATAAATCGACTAACGATGAATTCATAAGCGGCTATTTTCTCAACAGTACGTGGACAGACCGTCTTTCCAAAACATGAAGGGCAACATCTGTAACAGGCTGAATTAAAAAGAAGAATCTTTGGTAACACTTTATTTGAAGGGGGGTTGAATAAGACTGACATAACACCTGTCATGAACATGAATAAGCCTTCATTAATATTTATGACTGTTGTTGTCATAAAGCGTCATTCGGTAAATTATGACACTTTTAATACAAAGTTGACATTATTCAAAATGTCTTTATGACAACTTGACATTAACCAAGAAATCATTACTGATATAAATTTGTTATAAAAGTATTACTGATTGCACTTTAAAAATTAGGTATCTTTATGTTATTAAAGATAAAGTTTAAACAGTAATGATTTCTTGGTTAATGTCAAGTTGTCATAACAAAGACATTTTGAATAATGTCAACTTTGTATTAAAAGTGTCATAATTTACCGAATGACGCTTTATGACAACAACAGTCATAAATATTCATGAAGGCTTATTCATGTTCATGACATGTGATATGTCATGTTTATGAAAGTGTCATGACAGTCTTATTCACCCCCTTCAAATAAAGTGTTACCGAATCTTTAAAACAAATGTGTGTCAGTTATTAAATGCTAACTGAATAAACAAAAATTTGTGGTTTTCTCACATTACTAAACGTAAACAGTCCTCAAAATCAACTTGTGCTTATTGGTGTCGTGTCTTTTCCATCATATTACGCTTTCCTGTCATCACATCCTCGCCTTTGTAGCTACAAACAAATTTTTATTTGAGACGTTGACGCTGCACGGCTGACTGAGCCCTTTAAGGTGATAAATTAAGAAGTCGAGTGTTTATATGTCCAAATAAGTTGTGAAATGAATCTTACACCCCTCTCCGGACTCGGTTCTCTTCCCCGCCATCTTTGTTCTATCAACCACATCAACGGCTTTGCTTAGGGATGACTAGCGGCGCCCTCTGCTGGATGGCGGTCAAATTACAACACTGAAGGGCGGTCCAAGCCAGGACAAAATCAACTCAAGGGTACTTGGTCCGAAATATATCTTTTCTGTTTTTCTTTTAACTAAAACCAAAAGTTTTATTGGGCAATTTCTTTCTGCTTAACAATAAACTAAGCATG
>NW_015115016.1:60818-62171 GCF_001443285.1 Poecilia latipinna
ATCATATTACGCTTTCCTGTCATCACATCCTCGCCTTTGTAGCTACAAACAAATTTTTATTTGAGACGTTGACGCTGCACGGCTGACTGAGCCCTTTAAGGTGATAAATTAAGAAGTCGAGTGTTTATATGTCCAAATAAGTTGTGAAATGAATCTTACACCCCTCTCCGGACTCGGTTCTCTTCCCCGCCATCTTTGTTCTATCAACCACATCAACGGCTTTGCTTAGGGATGACTAGCGGCGCCCTCTGCTGGATGGCGGTCAAATTACAACACTGAAGGGCGGTCCAAGCCAGGACAAAATCAACTCAAGGGTACTTGGTCCGAAATATATCTTTTCTGTTTTTCTTTTAACTAAAACCAAAAGTTTTATTGGGCAATTTCTTTCTGCTTAACAATAAACTAAGCATGAAATATTTTAGCTAAACAAAGAAAATTGTCAGATTTTTTTGCAGAAAAGGAACGCGAATCATTGTAGATCCAAAACTTCAAATACATTACGCATTATTTCTTTATGAAAGAAAGGCAACCACTTTACTCATTTATTTTGGGCTCGACTGAAGAAAATATTTAGTCTATTTTCAGCAATTAAACAGGATTTATGCCTCTCTTTATTTAAAAAAAAGTTGTAATAGTTTTGTCCTAACTGAATAAAAAAGGTCTCTGTCTATCTGCATCAACCACATGAGATGGTAAGACACATTTGTTTCAGTCCAGTCAGGGCCAGATTCTGAGCCAGGGGTGTCCAAAGTATGGCCCGGGGGCCATTTGTTGCCCTTAGAATGAGTTAATGTGGCCCCTCATTCCAGTTGAAAAATGGTGAAAATTTGTCTCTTTGGCATTTGGAGCGGATGCACATGAAATGGATGTTTTTGTAATTGTTCCAGGTTGAGTTTATATCTTAAATGGAAAACATATGACACAAAATAATTTTTCTTTCTTTAGCATGAAGTCATACCACAAACATCCAGCAACATTTTACTCTGAGACACACTTGGGCTGCACACAACAAAAGCTGTGAAAGAAAATTCTGATTTTTATTGCTCGAAATTAACCAAAAACAATGTACAGACCAACAAAATAGAAAATAATTATCTCAAAACACAAAATAAAGATAAACATAAAGGCATATTTCATGCTAATGTTGATTTTGGTAAAAAAAAAATAAAAATAAAATGAACTTGTTCAATTTATTGTTGGGCAGGTAAAGAAAACGAATTCACAATGATATAATTTTGTGTTTTTAATTTTGGCCCCTGAGAACTTTCAACTTGGAGGTTTTGGCCCTCAGTGCAGAAAGTTTGGACGTTAGTAGTTAATCATTTGGAACTAGTTTCAGTCTACTAAACCAGC
>NW_015115016.1:65936-87462 GCF_001443285.1 Poecilia latipinna
GATTTGGCCCCCGGGCCTTGAGTTTGACACATATAGTAAGTAAATGTAACTAGTTACTACCCAGCTCCAGTAAAGCACTGACAGAAAGCCCAGCTGATTGTCACTGCAATCTGTTTGCCCAGTGGTGAAGATTTGCTCGATCTTTCTTGTCTTCCCTCTTTGTCTCAGTTGTCATCCGATGTTCACAGACATCCTCGTCCCGCAGCGTTTAGTCGCTATCTGCCCGCTCCCCCCACATCTCGCTGCTGCTGCAGCCGTTACAGCGTGGAGAGGCCATGATAAGGTTATCAGGCAGCCTGGACCGGCGGCTGCCGCCCGATGATTTCAACCCTCTGCTTTCACTCATTTCTTTGACTTCCCTCGTCACGTTCCGCTCTTTCTTCTCAGCAGCTGGGGTTTTTTATCAGTTGAGGAGGAAATCTGCATTTGGATGCATGACTTCGAAGTTTGAGACTCAACTTTTGAAGGCAAATGGATTATTATGTTGACCTGCAGGGCCGGAGTTAGAAGGAACTGGGGGCCTTGGGCTGGAAACGGTTTGGTGCCTCATCCACTAAAGCAGAGGTGCCAAACTTATTTTAATTTTGGGCAACATCAAGATCATATGATGGGATATTAGGGATACATTAAGGAAATTAAAAATGATAAAATTGCAAAAACAGTCATGAAATTAGAAGAAAAAAGTAATAATGTTACAAGAACAAACTTGTACGATGATATGTTTATTTTATTTTTTGCAATACTACAAGAATAAAGTCTTTCTCATAATATTATGACTTTATTCTTGTATGAATTCTTCAAATTTTTTGACTTTGTAACATTTTATGATTTTATGAGTCAAATGCATCTTCTATGGTCCAAAGAGACTCTTTAGCTCCCAGTCAAGCTAAATAAAATATGTGTAGAGCCACAAATGAAAAAAAAGAAACAAAAAAAAACTTTTTGCACAATTATATTTTTTATTGTTATTCCCTCCAAAAGTTACAATAACTTTCAAATACTTGAACATTTTTTATGATGGAAAATCCCAAAATGTTATTATAATTCACCTGAAATGGTTCTAGACTCTTATATGAAGTATAATGTTTAAATTTGTTACATTTTTTACTTAGCTCTGCACATTAATCAACATTACCACAATTCATGGCAGTGTAAATATGTAGGAATTAGCATGCTAGCTAACCATCATCCATTATTGTCAGACAAGTAAGCACAAAAAACACAATGCCTCATTATAAAATTCACAGGTCAGAACATAATACACATAGTTTTATTAAAATATGTCTGAAAACACATGCATTCAATAAAAAAATTTAATTAAATTCTGTGGGCCGCCCACAAAATTTTGAGCCCTGGGCTACTGCCCTTGTAAGCATTTTCTAAAGTGATCTGTTCCCATAGTTTACTGGTGCAAAACATCCAGCTTTTAAATCACCTAAAAACTGGAAATTAAAAAAAAAAAACTTAGAAACTATAGATGAAAATAAAAAAACATTTTATTTTGTTTTTGAAACAGAAGAATAAAAGAGATCGATTGGCTGCTATTCCTGAGATACTCGTAGTGAAATCATCATCTGTATTAGTACTGATTTAGTCGAAATGTAGCATGCAACATGCAAAATATTTAAAGGCCTGGGGAAAACCCTGCGCCTTCATGTCTTAGATTTAGAAACTCTCCCGGATGAATCATAACAGGTTAGCTAACTTGGATGCAAAGTAATGGAGGCGCCAAAACAACCACAAATAAAAGTGAAGAAATGTGGAGGAACTCTGGTTTGTCTGGTTTCTTCAGGTAGTTTGATGTTAACCACATCAGCCTCCAGAAAGATTAACACAGAGTGTCGTCTTACAACCACAGGCCACGCTTTTTGATTGGATTTTATGTGGTAAACCACATAATACATAACTGAAAGATGGAATGAAAACTGTAACAGACATCTGTATTCAACCCCCTTCCCTCTGACACCCCTAAAAGAAAATCTAGTGTACGCTGTAAAAAAAAAAACAACCCAAAACAAAACTTACAAACTGTTTTTTCCTGTGTTTTCATGTCAATGCCAGTGAGATGTACTGTAAAAATAAAAATATTTTAGTTTTCAAATACCAGAAATGTTTGTGAATGTACCAGGAGAGAAGCTGCTAAAACACAGAACATTTCAGATTGGGGTTAAACGAAATGTGAATAAATTAAACAAACTCTTAAATAACAGTTAGTATGCATTTTAGAGTTGTTCCTATAGAGCAGCCATACTGGAGTTTGAGGTCACGGTTGGTTAGAAAACTGACTTTCCAAGTTCAGACATGTTCTGTTCTTGTTCTTAATTTCAACTTCCAAGAACTCAGAGAAAACAGCTGGTTGAAGCAACAAAACTTAAAAAAAATGTTTATTACCAACCAAAGTTAAGTCTAGTTTTCAAGATTTGGGATATATTTAATGCCACCTTTATATAATAGTTTTTAAGTACATCTAATTGCCCCAATTTGTTTAAAAAAACACGACTAATTAGAGTTTTATTCAATTTTATCTTAATGCCATGACACAGCTTTAAAGACAGGTGTAAACGTTGAAAGAAAACACGTTAAGAGAGGTCGACAGTTTTTGTTTTTGTTGACTCCTAATGCTCAGTCAGGCGTGGACATTAGCTAGCGTCACTTAGCCGTCACCACAGGACTTATCTGCAGCAAGCCAGGACTGCAGGCCTGCATCACGCCCCGTACTGACAGCAGTGATCGCGCTGCGTCTTCCTGGCGTCACTCACACAAAGGAAATCTGCAGACAGTTACTTTTTCTGTTCAGGAGTGATGCTGGCATTTCATTTAACATAAAAAAAAAAAACCATTTTGTTGTTTTTCTCATTTTATCTGTAAAATTTCAATTATTTGTGTCTTTATGTGTAGATAATTTGACCGTATTTTGAATAGTTTAAAGTGTTATTGGTTGGATTTCAAGTGCAGATATCTTGGTACACTTGAAATAAGACAAAACTAACTCACAAGTAACTTTTCAGTATAAGAGTTTCCTTGATATTGATAAAAAAAAGTTCTTGTTCGACTGGCAGATTATTTAACTTAACATATGGTAAAAATGTTACAAGTGAAATAATCTGCCAGTGGAACTAGAACAATTTCATCAATATTAAGGAATTATTTACATAAACCCTGACATCTTGCTGAAAAGTTTCTTGTAAGTTAGCTTTGTCTTATTTCAAGTGCAGAGTTCTGTTGGGGTTGCTAGGTAACGGGCTGGCCTTCCCTGGGGTTGCTAGGTAACGGGCTGGCCTTCCCTGGGATTGCTAGGTAACAGGCTGGCCTTCCCTGGGGTTGCTAGGTAAGGGGCTGGCCTTCCCTGGGGTTGCTAGGTAACGGCGCAGTGCCTGCTGGTTTGTTACATTACATTCCAGAGGTTTTCGAAACATTTAATTCAAAATCGACTTTGTGTTTTCTGTTTTTAGAGGCAGTTGACACCCAAATGTAAGTATAAAAACGTTAATTTTGTGAATATAGATGAAAAATAACTTAAACTTATAATATGGGTAAAATGTCTTGTCATAAGTGAAATAATCTGCCAGCGGAACTAGAACATTTTCATCAATATTAAGGAATAATTGCCTTAAAACTCAAATAAAAGTAAAAAGTAGCCATCCAAGAAAGTTAGAGTAAAAAAGTATTGTCTGAGTACCTGGTCAAATTATCGTTTAATATTTAGAAATTACATCATCAGATCGACCAAAATATAAAATATAAAGTGGACATTTTGGTATTTTAAGGACCAAAAATGATAATAATTCATGTAAGTGACAAAAATTAACAACAACATTTTTCCAAATCAGTTTCTTTCAATATAAAACTTCAGAAACTTTAACAGAAACTGCAGGTGTGTCTGTATCTGGTGGATTTTGGGCTAAAACATGTTTGGTTTCCATTCAGCGGGGAAAAAATCCAGAAATTTCACTCAAGTAAGAGTAGAAATATTTCATAATAAAATAAAAATACTCCTAAAAGTACAATTTTCCAAAAAAAGCTACACAAGTAAATGTAAGCAGTTACTACCCAACTCTGCTTGTAAGGTAGTTTTCTCTTATTTCTAGCATATTTATATATTTGCAGCAGAATCTCTAAAACTCCTTGGTGAGATTTTGTACGGTTTGACGACAGGAGCTTTAAAACGGTAAACAGTGATTCGGATTCCCAGCCGTGAATCTCTCCGGCTCCCAGCCTGGACTCCATGAATGCATCATTGATGCCTGGGGCGTTTGCTCAGACACCCTTCACATCCTGCACGGCTTCCAGAGTACTGGCTGCGGCTCATTTGCATGGAGATTTGCAAAACAAATCCAGAACATCCTGCTCTATCTCTTTACCTGTTTCTGCCAGATAGTTTGCACACTTTGCAAAACTTTAGCTGCGTGTTTTATATTTCTGCTCCAGCTGGTCTGTAAGGAGAATAATGTAGCTCCATACATTGCATACACTTTCTGGACAAACAACACAGAAAGCACAACTTTAAACAATATAACCTAAAAAAGAAACGTTATTAACCCGCTGCATACCTAGCAGGAATGGCTCGGGGAACAGTTTCCTTCGGTTTGTCCCGTTTTTCCCCAGGCAACCCCCGGCAGCCGCGGCCCGCCCCTTCCAGGACTCGCGTCCTGTTTGCTCAGTCCCACCCTGGAGGATCTCAGGCTTTTGTTCTGCTGCTCACCTGTGCACCGTTTTGATTTGCTCCGTCTCCTCACACCGGGGTTCTGCAGCCGCAGTATGTCTAACTGTTCCCAAGGATTAAACCCTGACCCTGTCGCCTCTATTTGCCAACAAATTTTGCATACAGAGACCTCAGATTTGTTTGTCAGACGGTCCATTCTCAGGAATACTCTGATTTCTGCAGCTATGGTTTGCAGTCATGTGAACAGTTTCAGATTAGATTTGCAGAAAACTGGACTTTCTTCTTCACTGTTGGACAAAACTCAAATATTTTACATTTACAACACATAAGCATCCATTTTGAATTTGTAAGCTTGCAAGACACAGGCTAACAATTAAATAAAGGTTGATTTCATTCAAAATTTGGAAACATATCCAGAATTACTGGCTGTTTGTGGGATAAATACAGCTTCTGCATGTGTGTGAGAATCGGTGACCTGTTTAAAAGTAATGTTTCCCAAAGACAGATTGTGAATTTGCATAATTTCTCTGTGTTTTTTTTATTTATCTGGAGGAAATCAGTGTTGTGTTGTGTTGTGTTGTGTTGTGTGAAGGCCTCAGAGGTTTGCAGTTAGCTGAAGTGGCAAGAAGAAAGTCATGGAAGAAAAGAAAAATGAGTTGTTTGGTCAAATAAGGTCAGTTCGGACCACAAATATGTGGAAGAACACTTCAAAAACACAAAATCTTGATAAGTATTTTTTGTCTAGTTTCTATATATCTTGAAATATGATAAAACTAAATTACAAGTGAATTTTCACTTAGATATAAGAGCTTGTTTTAAGTCAATAATTCCTTAATAATATTGTTGTAAGTTCCACTGGCAGATAATTTCACTTATAGCAAGAAATTTTACCCACATTATAAGTTATAAGCACTTTTACATCCATATTAAAGAATGTTTACTTATATGGTACTGATTATGCAAAATTCACATTTTGCATGTTTTTGTACTTTCATTTTGGTTCCTTCTGCTTCTAAAAACAAACCAAGCATTTGTATATTTTTTTAAAAAATACGCTCTGCCATTTTTGGGCAGGATCTTCATGTTTTTTGGTATCTGGAAAATGAGTCGTTTCAAAAACCTGAGTAATGTAACGTCACAAATCGGCAGGCACTGACCCTTCACCCAGTGACTCCAGAGAAGCTCAACCCGTTCCCTAGCAACCCCAGCAGAATTTCACCCGTTACCTAGCAACACAGACTGAACTCCAGGACGTTTGGTCAGCTGGTTTTACTGCTGTATCAATTCAGTTCAAATTCAGAAATATTTTATTGATTCTTGTAATTCATATTAATATAATAAGAGTTATTGTAGATGGTGATTGCTGATGAGGAAAGATCTCCTGTAGCGGTTTGTATTACAGTGAATCTGAAGAAGCCTCTGACTGAAGACACTTTGTTTTCCTAATACAGATTCATGAAGAGGATGGTTAACGCTGTATGCGCTGCACAATGGCTGCTGGAAAACACAAGTGTATTATTGTTGACTAACAATCAGAAATAACTTGCTGCATTCTTGTTGGTTGTGCAGGAGGCTTCACTTCTGCTCTTCAAAGATGAATAGCTGTAAAGAATTTTATTATATATCTGTTTGCAGCCGTTTTAACGTGTGAGTGTAAATGTTGAGTTTGTGGGTGTGGCCAGCGGCAGCTTATTAAAGTGACAGAAGGCCTTAAAATAGCTAAAATCTCATTATGCAAGAATAATTTTGTTAAAAAAGAAAAGTAACAAACAGCAAGAAAAATTAGCTTAGTTAGTTTTGTCTTATTTCCACTTGACTAAGACATTTGCACTAGAAACTAGAGTAAGAGTACCTGTTAGCATGTTTTTTCAGTGCGAGGCGTTCTGTGGATTTACCGACTCGTCCTTGTTGAAAGGTGAGCGTCGTTTCTGCGCCGTCCTCCTCGTCAGATTTAAAGGCCGTTCCTGATGATCTGATTTGCCTCCAGCAGCTTTGGTGTTTGAGGAAGGCGGCGCTTGTTGCCGTTTGTTTGTTGTAAGTAAATTCAACAGACTGGAAGGGTGGGGTGGCAGTTAGCTCAAGTAATCAATCCCTTTTCCACACACACACGTACACTCATTAATCCTTGTTTCCCAATAAAACCAAATGCAGAATTCATGAGCTTTCCTCTGATTTGACTTCTGCTTTTTCATGTTTTCGAAGCCATTCCTGAACGCTTCCCCAACTTTCCCTTCCTGCTGCTTTCTAGTCCACTATCAGGCACTGCGTGTGGATTTGCATGACGCTCCAGGTGTGTTATTTGACTGCAGGATCACTCTGGTCACGCAACAGATTTTCACCCGACTTAACAGTCCTGTAGGAATCCCACATCCTGCTTTAGACGAGAACGTCGCGCAAAAACAAACAAAAAATACAAGTGTGTGGTTATGAAACACGGGTTATTATCAAAAAGGAAAAGCAAAGATTTTACAGGATTGCAATTTATATCAATTTGTTTATTATCCCCAACAACCTGAATCATTCAAACACTGCAAAAATTACAAAATACTACCAAGTATGTTTATGTAATTTCTAGTTCAAGTACACGTAAAATAAGACAAGATTAACTTCCAAGTCATTTTCAGCAAGATAAGAACTTAAGTAAATAATTCTGTAATATTGATTATAAAAATGATTCGCTCCACTAGCAGATTACTACATTCTTCCAATATTATATGTGAAATAATCTGAAAGTGGAACTTGTCATTTTTTATCAACATTACAGAATTATTTACTTAAAATTAGCTCCTGCATTTTGCTAAAAAAAGTTACTTTTAAGTTACTTGCAACCAGAAGTGAGTAGAGTAGAACTACTTCAACATATTTTACTCAACTTCTCAAGTTACAGTAAAAAGTATTTGGTAAAAAGTTACTGAGTAACTGATCAAATTATCAGTCATTTAATATTTAGAAATTACATCATCAGATGGGCCAAAATATAAAGTTAAGTGGAAATCTTGGTATTTTAAAAACCAAAATGACAATAATTCATATAGGTAACAAAAAAAATAACAAAATCAGACAAAATATTTTTTTCCAAATCAGTTTCCTTCAATAAAAAACTTATGAAACTTTAACAGAAACTGCAGGTGTGTGTCTGTCTCTGGTGAATCTTTGGTTTAAACATGTTTGTTTTTCATTCAGTGGGTAGAAAATCCAGAAGTTTTACTCAAGTAAAAGTAGCGATACTTCATAATACAATTACTCAAGTAAAAGTGTAAAGTACAGCATAATAAAAAGTAATTATTTTTCAAAAAAGTTACTCGACTAAATGTAACTAGTTACTCCTTAACTCTGTTCAAAGTGAAATAATCTAAATAATCTTTTTCTATAAGTTAAAATGTTTTATTTCACTTATTAAGGAATAATTGACTCAAAACCAGCTCCTATTTCCTGTAAGTTTTGTCTTATTTCAAGTGCAGAAGATTTTTGAAGAGTTCCTTTGGGGTTGCTAGGTAACGGGGCCCATCTTCCCAGGGGTTGCTAAGTAACGGGGCCCGTCTTCCCAGGGGTTGCTAGGTAACGGGGCCCGTCTTCCCAGGGGTTGCTAGGTAACGGCTGATTTGTAACATTAGGTATTTGAATTGAAACTAGACTACAAAACTTGGTAATATTTTGTTGTTGTTTTTTTGTAGTGACCAGAAAATAAATACAAAATTAAACCAATTTTTCACATTCATACAGACATTTGATTTTAAAGATGGATTCCTATATATTACATTTCAGTTTGCCTGAAGGAGTCCTGCCATCCCAGACACACCTGACACTCGTTGTTTTAATAGAAATCTAATATGTACAAACATTCGGGCGCCTTCACTTCATGCCGTGCTGACTCTCGTGATGCCGGCGCAGATCCACCTTTCTCTGGAAGCCCTTTGAGCAAACATCGCACCCAAACGGTTTGAATCCCGTGTGCTTCCTGCTGTGGGTGATCAGGTTGGAGCTCTGGCTGAACGCTTTGCCGCAAACCTGGCACTTGTGCGGCTTTTCGCCTGCGAAAATAAAAAAATTATTTCACTTTTTGTTTTGTTTTTTTTACCCCTTGACTGATTTGATTTTTCCTTTAGTTGCAAAAAAGTCAGAGTTGCTTAAAAACAGCATCAGATGTTTTCACCTCACAGGTAAAGTTTCTATTAGCGACCAATCGAGAAGAATCGTGCCATTGTTCAGATTTGTAGAAGCCATGCTGTCAACAAATGTCAACTGAACAGACTTCCTTTTATAGAGTGTAGCGCGAAGCAGGAAAACCAGACATGCAAATTGACGGGATATTTGTTTAAACTTCTTTTTCTGATTTATCAGCAGCTTTATAACCTCTGGAAGCAATTCCTCCATGCTGCACCTGGAAAGTAGCTGATATCATCAAGCACATCTTTGGACAGAAACGAATCCCAAACTGGAAATCAAATTAAAGCTACAAATGCAGTGTGGATGGAGTGTTAAGGCAAGACTAAGAAAAAAATAACAAATAAAATAACAAAAATAAAGTCATAATATTACAAGAGTAAAGCTGAAATAATATGAAAATGAAGTCATAATGTTATGATTGTATTTTTGTAATTTTATGACTTTATTCTCGTATTATTTCAACTTTTTTCTCATCCGACTTTATTCTTGTAATCTTTTAAGATAAAAGATTACAAAAATAGACAGAACAAATAAAAGTGTTCTGTCCTGTGAATTGTACAGTCCTAAATATTGCATATGATCTGAATAATTACAAAAAAACTATTTTAAAACGATAAATTAACTTATTTGTGGTAAAATCACAAAACTGTTGTTTTTAGCTGCAGATGAATCTTAATCAAGCTACAAATCATCAAAAGTTCACTAAAGGATTGATGTGTTATTGCATTTTAGGTAATAAATTGTTTATTTTCTTATTTTAAAAAAGGATTTTAAAATGTATTTCTAATAAAATAAAAATCAGCAGAGTGTGATCATCTTTTATCTGATTCATCGTCGGAATAATCGATTACTAAAATAATCGTTAATTGCAGCCCTGAAAAGTCTAATATTTTCAAAATATTGCACTTTTTCAAACGGCTGATAACTGAATGGTTGATGCTGTAGCAGGTTGAGTCCAGAGCAGAGTGGGAGGATCTCCGCTGTAATTACCTGTGTGGATGTACGTGTGCTTCTTCATGTCCGACTTCTGATGGAACCGTTTCCCGCAGTACTGACAGGGGTACGGTCTGGTGTCGGAGTGGATGAGCAGGTGTGTCGACAGCGTGGAGGAGCGCTTGAAGGATTTACCGCACATCTTGCAGTCAAAGCTTTTTTCCTGAACATACAATGAAATTAAACAATTTAGCCCCGTTTGATAGTTTTTATAAGTAATAAACTGCGACCTTTTAAAAGTAGAACTGCAGGATTTATTCTGCAGTTCTACTGCAAACATCATTTTTTGCATAAATCATCTGAAATTCCTCATGCAAATGTCTCTGTATTAGATTCAAAACATTACGTTTTCATGCTAACTACTATTAGCAATCCAAGCTAATAGTACATTTCTAATCATTTCTATGAATAAAAACACATAAGAACCATGTTAACAAGTTGAGATTTCAGCACAAAAACTGTTTTTGTAACAGTAAAATTCTGGCAACCACAGCTGACGGCATTTTACCATAAATGACAGATTTTTTTTCTTTTTTTACAGTGTATAGCTGTATAAAACTCAGATTAGCTGGGTGAGCTTTGACTTTCCCAGTCTGTTCTTGTTTTTCACTGAAAAATCCGATTTCCAGGTACAAAGAAAACGCACTATTACTATTCAAAATGGCTGCCAGGCTTAAAGATAAACCAGGGATACACCATTTATTGGTAGCACTTTTAAAACCAGTATCCCACTGTACAACCTCTACTTGTGATTTTTATAGTGCTGAATGCATAACTGGATATTTTAATTAATGTTTAAGTATGCCATTGTTGTTTATGCTAACTTTTGTTAGCAGCACAAAACAATATTAATGTATTTCACTGATTTTAACACAAACAAACAGTGTATAACTATGTTGATGACAGTATGGTAGATGAGATGAAAACAATCAGAAGTATAAATAAACGGCCTTTCACCATTATTCGGCAGCCATATTGAATTTTCACTTTCAATGGGGTTTAAAATAGATTTTTCAGACTTAAATCAATAATTTCTTAAATAAATGAAGCCTGGCAACATACTACTGTTTTCTCAGTTTTACAAGATTACAAATTTTTATGAAATCTGAAGTAATGTGTGTTTTTGTTTACCTGGGAGTGAACGTTCATGTGCTGCTCCAGGCTCACAGCGTGCCCAAAGGTTTTCCTACAGATGCTGCAGCCAAAAGGTCTCATTCCGCTGTGCGACCGCCTGACATGAACCTCCAGTCCATGAGAAGTTGAGAACACCTGAACAACAAGAAACAGCAAAAACAACCTGAGTAAATTAAAGGCAAATGTTGATTTTATTTGCTAACAGAAAACATTTACTCAAACCCCTGAGCCGCACTTTGGACACCCCTGAGTGGAATAATTTGTACAAGACAAGGTTGGTTTTGATTGGCTCTTATTTTAATAAATGAAATCATCATTTTAAATATTGACATTCCATGCAGTGATGAGAAAAGCTGCCTACTTTGTCGCAGGTGATGCAGTGGTAGGTGTTGGAGGTGGGGGAGTAGTGCGTGCTGCAGTCCAGCGGCTGCTGCGGCGGCGGACTGCGGCTGATGTGGCCGCCGTACAGGCTGCTGGCGTGCTGCAGCACCGTGGGGCTGAAGCTCAGCTGCCGCAGCTCGTAGGACGACGACACCGGCTCCCAGGCGTACGAAGGCTTGTAGTAAGGTGGGAACTCGGCCATGTGGGGCTCTAACACAGGAAGAACAAGTGGAGAGGTGAAATATTATGTTTCCCTTTACAGGTTGGGACACAAAACATGTTCATTACAGTTTGTGCACAAAGTCATTCTTTGATAATAAGATTTCAGCTTTCCAGCAGCCATTGTACAGCACACAGAGCAGTAAAACCAGCTGACCAACCATACCGGAGTTCCGCTTGAGTTGCTAGGTAACAGGCTGGGGTTGCTAGGCAACGGCGCAGTGCCTGTGGATTTGTGACGTTGCATTCCGGAGGTTTTTTGAAATGGCTCATTTCGGGACACCAAAAACAATTAACTTATTGCCAAAAAAAATGCTAAGTGTTTTCCTTAGAAAGCAGCTGAGAACTAGATGGAAGTACAAAACGTTTACATAGTGTCAAATTTATTCTTTAAAAATGGGACATTGGATATCATTTAGCATTTACATGCAAATATATGAGATTATAGCCAAGTGACTAATTTTCATATCTAGTTCCACTGGCAGGATGATGATAATGTAAAGTTTAATGAGAAGAAAAGAAGAACAAGCAGAATCAGACTACTGCATAAAACCTTTCCACTGAACTCTGATCTAGAACCGCACAGCATTCTGGGAGATGTAGGCGTACAGACTTATAGCCGCTCAACCTCTCTCAGCCAGTTAAGTTTGTTTGGTGCAATCAACTAACTCACTCACTCTTTGGTTACCTAGCAACAACCTGCTGGATAACAAGCAGCAGTTCCAGGTTTCGCCATAACTGCTTAAAACTAAACAATAACTGCGGATAAAACAGGAAAGACCTCAGTTTGGCAGCATTTCACACATTTAAAACACAAAAACTACTCAATACATAGTTTTCATGTGACGTCACACCTCCGTGAACTTTGTAACTGACAGCCATGTTGCCAGGCGGTTGCTATGGAGTTTCTATGACAACGATAACAAGCCTCAAACTTAGCGCTAACTCTCGACTCGTTCCTATCTAACTTACAAACAATAAAATACATTACAACTACTTGAGTACTCTACAGATCTCTGTGTAATACTAAGATAAATATCTGAGATATTTACTGTTGTACTGCCGAACTAGCAAAATTAGCTTAACTAATGTAACTTTTATCTGCTAGCTAACACCGACATGTAGCCTACGTGTTTGTTACTTCATTTACTTTGCCAATCACCAGAACCTTGTTAATCTGAAGAGTTTGCATCCTTTACAAATCCGTTTAAACGTTGATTATTTTGTACTCAATTTTTGTGTTAAATAGGCTGCTAACTGTATCATAGTATGAAATCGGAGGAACATCTCCGTTTTATACGAGTCAATCAAACTCAAACTGGTCAAGAATGTCCACATATTTTCTTTTTGTTGATCTCAAGCCGCTATGCTTTACGCTGTGTTTGCCTATTAAGATGGCGCGGACCACTTCCGGTTCAGACTTGTTTGGAATTATGTATATGATTATTTATATCAGCAGATGTGAAACGCTTAAAAAATCCGGACAGGCCCCTGCTAATGTAAAGCTGGTCTGGTTGAGGTACCGACCTGTCAGGTAGTAGGGCTGAGAGGGCGCCAGCGGCGGGCTGGCCGGCTCTGGGTGAGCAGGTAACGGACACTGCGGCTCTGAATCCTCCGGAGGGGAGCACCGGTCTGCGGACAGGGAGGGGCCCTCAGACAGGGGCTCCTCTGATGAGTCTGTGCTCTGCAGCTGCGACGGGACTTCTGATAAATGCACAAGAAATAAACAAAACAGTTGAGCACATTGCAAGCAGCTTTAATTTTTAATGCGTGCAACATTTAATCAAATGTTTATTTAGCGAAGAAAAGGTGATGCATTTTCCATTTAAAGTTTCAGATAAAGTCTTACCCTGGTCTTCAGACTCCGCCGGCTGATCCTCTTCATAAGTGCGATGGATGTTATAAGAGGCGCACCGTTTGTTTTTCACCAGAAATGACCGCGGCATGTTGATTCTGCGTCGCAAAAATAGCACACAAAACGTTTCATATTTGTTTTTAAATCAAATTAAGTATTCTAAAATGTCATTATAATGTTAAATAAATATTTAAGCTACACATTAGAATATGTTTTTTAAGGTTTTAGAATTGGTTAGAGCTAAAATGTAACTTTGAAGAAGTTTTTATTCTTGTTTACCGAAAACAATTAAAGATATTGTTGTTAACTGCCTGCTTGCGTTATTATACAATTTATGACAATGTGCAACAGTTGGCACCGACTCACCGTTAATTGAGCCCGAATTAAAACAACAATAATAAACTTTATAGATCCAAAATGCGTCGCAAGGAAAAAAAAAAGAAAAGAAACACAGAGAAAGAAATCCGTTTCCTAAAAGTTGCAGGCGCGTTAAGCAGAGTAAGAAGCATCATCAGCGCTCGCAGCTCGGTCTTTTTCTCCCCTCCCTGATTTTCAATCAGATAACTTCGCAGGGGAATCTGACTGTGGTTTCAGCCAATGAAAAGGCCAAGCTGCAGGTGGAAATTTGCTTAGAAAAACAGCGGCCTTCGGAACAGTTATACAAAACAGCCGCGAGTGCATGAGGGGGGAGAGACTTTTTAAAAAAAAATACACAACAGCACGTTAAATATGCGAAATATGCAACAAAAAAAATTAAAAATAAATCCTGCGTAATTAATTAAAATGCAGAAACAAGAACAACAAAAACTTTACTTCAACTTTTAAAAGAAATCTCTAACGCTTTCTGTTTGGTTTACTGGATTTACACAAAGTAAAGTAAAATAAAGTAAAGTTGTGTGTAAGATTTACGAGTCTTAATCTTCCACATATGTAACTTTAGCGCCTCCAAAGATACACATACCAAACCAGTCTGCTTATCCAAGCACAGCTAACTGGTGGTTGCTATGGCGACACAGAAACACAATTTATTCAGTCAATTAAATGAAAAGTTCATTTTAATACTAATAATAACCACAACCATCATCATCTTCCTCTTCTTAGTCATCATTATTATTTGTGAGAGTTTCGGTGTAAGAAGGACAAAATTAAGTTTGAGTGCAAGAGCGACATCTAGTGGACAGAAATATCAACGTGCCACATAATATAATATAATATAATATAATATAATATAATATAATATAATATAATATAATATAATATAATAACATCATGTCATAAAATATGTTACTGCAAATATCGCAATGTTCATTTATTTCAGTAACTCCATTCAGTGAAGCAGATTATTTGCACACATTTGATGTTTTTAAGTCTTTATTTCTGTTAATTATGATGAGTTTATGCTACGGTTATTGAAAATACAGCATCAGACAAATGTGGTGATATAATGCTGCCATCATGTGAACCTGATGTGATGCACAGTGTATTAGTCTCAGTCTAAAGTTAAATTAAGAGTTCATGGTGAGATAAGTCAAATCTGGCTTCATTTCAGCGAATAAGTAAGAACTGATAAATATTTCAGTCTTTGTGTGCAAAAATGATCGAGACAAAAACTGGCAGCTGTAAAGGCAACATAAGGTGTTTTTATTTAGGGTCCCTAATATATAATCATTAGGATTGGTATTCTGACTTTAAAATCAGAACTGTAGTTTTATTATGAAATTTAAAATTTTATTATCAGAATTCTGATTTTATTATGATACTTTAATCAAAAAGATTTTGGACTTGAATCTCAAAATTTTGACTTTAACCTCACATAATTCTAACTTTATTAACAAATTTCAAACTTTAATATCAGACTTTTTTGCTTCAATCTCCGAATTATGACTTTAATCTATGAGAAATCAGACTTTAATCTCAAAATTCTGATATTAATCTCAGAATTCTAACATGATTATTATTATTATTAAAATTTCAAACATTATTATCAAAATTCTGAGTTTGATCTATGAGAATTCAGACGTTAATCTCAGAATTAAGACTTTTCTCTCAGAGTTATGATATTTTGTTGTCGGAATTAAAACTTTAATACCAATTTTCAAACTTTATCATCATAATTTTGACTTTAATCTCACAATCCCGACTTTAATTTTGGAATTTTGACATCAAGATTTCAGATTTTTTTTTCTACAGTGGAAATAATTATCTTCTGCCACACTAACAAAACCCACACCGACGTGTTTCTGTAAAATCTTATTTAATTTGCTTTTAAAAAGTAAAACTAAATCGCGCGTGCGCTCTCGGCATGTGGGTCACGCGAAGCCGCATTACACACAGTTCAGCCCTTCAGCAGCAGCGATGGGAAAACAAACTTTAACTGCGCGACAGAGATAAGAATCAGCCGCTATCCGTGTGGAAGCTCGAGCGGAGTGTCGGCTGTCGGGATTAGGATGATTTTCAGAAGCTGTCCCGGTTCGGTGCTGGTGGAAAAGCGGCAGCATTGAGGCGCAGAGCCGCTCGGAGTTGCGGGATTAGTTCGCTCGCAGCCTGACAGCGGAGGCTGACTGCGGTGGGATGGGCTGTGAGGTGTTCAAGATGGCGGCGCCCTGTGGAGTGAATCTACTCTAACAGGTAAACAGCTCCACTTATTTGTGAATAATCCGGTTTGTTATCAGCGGGTTCCAGCTCAGATGTTGCGTTGGGTTCAAACCGAACCGATCTGGCCGCTGTAGGTCGAACCGAGCCGGACTGACATGGGGAATAAATGTTGCTCGGAGTGTGGGTCGCTGCTCCCAGCTAACGTTAGCTGTCGGCGCTGGGTTGACTTGTGTTTTTTTCCCTCCTGGACAGACCTGGTGATGGATAGAGTTGATTTTTCAAAGGTTATATCTTGGTTTTATCTTTATTTATGTATGTTTTGTAAAATCGCTGCTCGGCGTGTCACGGAAAAGAAATGTTCGTGTTTTAGAAGCGGGTAAAGTAAAGCCAAGCCTGCCCATTGTTCTCTGCGAGTTGTTTACGACAAGCAGCAGCAGCAGCAGTCAGTGGTCAGTCTTCATGCAGCAGCGGCTCCTCTGCCTTTCTGACTGAACCATGTTGCATTTAATGCATCTCAATGCTTGACTTTACCTTCATCATGCAACCAGCTAGCAGTAAATATTCACGGATTTTTGTTGTTGGTTTCTTCGAGTTAAAGCCATCAGGATGTTTTTGCTAGAGCCTGCAAAATAATTCAAAATTCAGTGCGTTTTCAATTCATTTCAACAATTATTTCTTTATTTTTAAGTAAACGCGTATGATTTAAGTGTCTTTGGTAGCAGTCAGTGTTGCAGCTAATCTAAAGACACTTCTGACTGAAGATTTTCGATATGACAGTCTCATGACATGCTAACAACTCAGTTTCCCAACAGAGACAGTATTTCACTAACATGACCTGGATGACATCATCAGCTGTTAGGAAGCTCTGCTAATCCACCTCATTTGCTTTTGCTTCTCCTCTTTAAACTTCTATTTGGTTTTATGGTTGCTGTTATGGTTCTCTTTCTGCTCTGCATCCATGATGTCTCCTTTTCAACTCCTCTGGGATTTTTGGGTCGTAGTTCAGGCATGATTTGAGCTTATGAGATGCTAATCAGCAGCCTCCAGTTGTAAAATTGATGCCTTGTTGCCTCGGTTACGCATCATAACCTTTTTCTGAAGGCAGGAAAGTAAGAGCAAAAATACTTCCAGCTGCACAGCATTCAGTAATTATCCAAACATACAGCGACTTGACCAAAAATACAACCAATCAGAGCTAATGTAGCACCGCTATTCTAAAATATATGTTTTTTTATTAAACATTTACAACAAACTAATAGAAAATAGAGACAAATGTCACACACCTTGACAGCTTTAAAGTCACAAAAATGGAAACAACTTTCCAGTAATGCTAAATCTGGATTACGAATATATATATAAAACTACACAAGTGCACATTTGTTGCTGTCCAGTCATACCTAATATCCTGTGTGGAATAAAGTTTTCAATAGTTTTGAAATGAGAAGGGAAAGTTTTCCTCCTCGTGTTTGAGATCTTTCTGGATGTTGGATGTTTTGAAGTGGATCTGCTGCAGTTCTGCAGGTTCCCAACATAATGAGACCCTAAAAACACCCAGAGAAAGCTACAATGATCAAAGCATGTTCATGTGTTAGAAAGGCCTAGTCAAAGTCCAGGCTTAAATCCAAAAAGGAAGCTTATTAGATGCATCCTTGCCCCAACAAGCTAAACGTTTTCAGCTGCTCTGATCGCAATAATATCATATTAATCCAAGTACACCCTCTCCTAGATGAAAATAAAACTTTAATTTCTGAAAAATATTTAACATTGGGGCTGGAAAACAGTTTAAATACCCAAATAAATAAACAAACAAAACAAAACATGGATTATGGATTCTCTGTCACCAAAATTGTTTCAAAAATGATTAATTGTTTAAAACTGAAATGTTTGACACAGTTGACTGTGAAACCATTTATTCCTCATTCATGAAGAAAACCTCAAGATATTTTGACTCTAATGGAAAAGACTCAGTGCTTCGGTTTAGGATTTTATTAAACCTCCTTCAGTTGAATAAATGGCTGAGAGCAAACGGGGCAAATAACACAAACAGAAATGTTCATTCGATTTCCCAAACAAAGTTTTTCATCTTCTTTCTGAGTATCCATTGAGCAGTATGACGGCTCGTTAGGGCCACTGAAGTAAGAAAAAAAAATTAATTTAGAAAAATTTCTAGAAAAAAACAAGGACATTTTTGAGCTCCAAAAGTGAAAAAAATTGCTAAAAAAATCTCCAAAATTTTGAGATTAATCTCAGAAAATTTCAAGAAAAAAAAAATCTAATTTCTGAGTTTGTAAAGTCAAAAATGTGCGGGGGACAAATTTTGAGATTAATCTAAGAAATTTTCAAACGTTGAAAAATGGGTTAAATAGCCAGAAACTTTGTAGATTTTATTTTATTTTATTTATTTTTTTTCAAAATTTTCTGAAATTCAAAAGTTGAATATTTGTGTGAGAAAACTCAGTAATGTTGAGATTAAACCCAGAAATGTTGAAGAAAAAACAAAGTTTCTGAGTCTAAAAGTTGGAGATTTGTTAGAAATTTTGAGCTTCCAGATGAACATTTTTGAGTTTCAAAAGTCGGAAATTTTCTGAGTTTCAAGAGTTTAAACTTTTTACACTTTTTGAAGCTCAGAAATTTCCTTGTTCATTCTAGTAATTTTCTGAGATCAATCTCAGAATTTCAGCGTTATTCGGCCGACATTTACTCCTTTTCATTGGTTTTCCATCGACAGTAGCCCCAATTCGCCGCCGTCTTCAGCGGCTGGCGTCTCCCGCTCAGATAGTTATCGTTTCCAGTGCCTCCCTGGCCGCGCCGGCGCTGCATAAAGCGTCTTTGTGCGACGCAGAGCATTCCCCGGCTGCCTGAGATCACATTGAGTGTTGCTCATGTTTGTGTCTGCTCTCCTCGCCCGGACGTCCAGCCACATGAGTCAGCAGTCGATTGAAACAGAGGGACGATTGAGCTGCGGATGCTGCGCCGCATCAGAAACAAGCGCTGAGCTGATTGGTCATGGAAGAAGCACAGCTGCGTTTGAAGAAACTTTCAGTTGATGGTCATGTTTTAGCAGCTTTCTCTGCTCGGACGTTTGGAGTGAGATCTGAGGAGCCGATGAGATCGGCTTGAGCTGAATCATTGTTCCAGGTTGGTGATAAGCTGCCTGGCATTAATGAGCTGCCCGTCAGGATTACACTGCAAATCTGCTGCCAACAGAATATCTAATCTTTGTTGATATTAGAAAACATCCAGGTTGTTAATTTTGATCTTCAGTTCCATTTTCCTAAATGAGGCCGAGGAAAGTTGGTGCCTCAGGAAAAGAAACTAAAGGCCTGGATTTATTTTATTAATCAGATCAAAGCAGTTTTTATCTGCCAAATTATCAATCAATACCTCCTGTTTTTTGCAATTCTGCAATTTTTAATGCACAATTTATTGCACATTTTCTACAAATGTTTCTACAGAAGCGTTTGTTTTAAGTGATGCTAACTCCCACCTGCAGGTGGCAGTATTTCTTACTTCTACTACTCTGCTGCTCCAGCCTGACTTGATATAAAGTTACTGTCTGTTCGGCATGGTGACTACAAAAGTCACATTTTCCGCCTAAAATAGGCGTAAATATTCCCAAATTACTTATAAATATTTCCAAACTAGCTTCACAAGTTCAGTGATATTCTAAGGAAAAATCACCAAAATGGCAAAAACCTGGAGGGACTGATTACTGGGATCAATCCATCAATGACAGGAAATAATTTCAAAATGCAACTCAAAAAATATTTATATTTTATTATTTTACAAATTAAAATTTCAGAATCCCAAAATTCAATTAATCAACAAAATTGATTTATCGCCCAGCATTAATCTGGATGAAGGCAAAAATGACTTATATGGTTAATCATAATTAATCAAAATTTTATTGCATCTTTAAAGGTTTTTCTTATTTTAAAAAATGAATTCAATTATTTATTTGCATCTTTTAATGTATTTCTAATATTTTTTATATAAAAAAGGCTCAAATGGATGAATGAAAAATCTGTAGAATGTGCCAATTTTTTTTATCAATCGATTGGAGTATACAAACTAAAAAAAATCCATTTGCTGTAAGAACAACATAGTCAGGGCAGTAAATAATCCAAAACCGTAAAAAAAATATACATTTTGTATTTATGATTTAAAAAAAAAAACATTTGTCTCTAAATATATTTTCCCAAAACTCCTCAGATTGCGTAGTGTTAGCTTCCGGTGTAAAGAACGCTGTGGTATCTCATTTAAAATGTTTTTCTTATTTTAAAAAACGAATTATTATATAGAAAATGTTTAAGTAGTTAAATGAGAAATCTGTAGAATGTGCCAATTTAAAAAAACGATTGTTAGAATAATCGATTTCTAAATTAATCGTTAGTTGCAGCTCCTGTCTGACTGTGTGCAGAATCCTCTCAGATTTTAAATGACCCAGAGACGTTCTGGATCCGTTTCTGACTCTGGGTTTGGGTTCTGACCCGCCAGCGGTGCCTGGAGACTGTATTGGTGGGCGGGCCCCAGGAGTCCTCCAGGCAAGCCGGGTCTGACACTGGGAGAGAAACGCGGCCTGCACCTCCAGCACTGCCACCATGGCCAGGGAGCAGCCCAACGTCGGGGACCTCCTCCCGCTCCTGGAGACCTCCGACCTCCAGCAGCTCGAAGAGATCCGGAGCCTCATCAACGAGCAGCTCAGCACCGGTGGGTCATCCGGCTCCGTCGACCTGAGCAGAAGTAAACGAACGAGCCGGTTAAAAATGCTGCTTCCCTTCCAGAGCGAGGCTCCATGCTGCTGAACGGGTTGGTGGACTACTTCCTGGAAACCAACTCCGCCCAGGCCCTGCATATCCTGTCCTCAGTCAGAGAGCCGCATGACAAGGTGAGAGTCCGATTCGTTTGTGATTAGCTCTGGCTGTTGCTCTCCTTTATTCCTTTAAGCATAAAAAACATCCGTTTTTTGCTAACTTTGCTTGTTGTAAACGCATCCAACCGTTTGTCCGCCGCCCAGCACCTTCTGGACAAGATGAACGACTGTATGGCCAAACCAGCTTGCCGGCTGCCCACCCTCATGCTGCTCGGCCACGTGGTCCGAAAGCAGCCGTCCTGGATCCACAAGATGGCCCGCTACCCTCTGCTGCTCTCCCTGCTGAAATGCCTCAAGGTGAGCCGCCATGTTGGCACGAAGCAGCAGGGCGAGATGGTTTGGTTTGTTATGATGATCGAGATTCTCATGGAGTTGTTGGTTTTTGGTGGCAGTGAGAACCAGAACCGTCTTCCTGTCACTCTGATTTAAACACCAAGGTTGGTCCTTCAGAATGGAGAGTCCTGATTCTAGAAGACACATTTAGGAAAGTCAGGTTATTAGCCAAGGATGGATGGAGGGATGGATGAATGGATGGATGGATAATTGGATGAATGGTTGGATGGATAATTGGATGGATGGTTGGATGGATAATTGGATGGATGTATGAATGGTTGGATGGATAATTGGATGGATGGTTGGATGGATA
>NW_015115016.1:91541-92048 GCF_001443285.1 Poecilia latipinna
GATAATTGGATGAATGGTTGGATGGATAATTGGATGGATGGTTGGATGGATAATTGGATGGATGTATGAATGGTTGGATGGATAATTGGATGGATGGTTGGATGAATGGTTGGATGGATGTATGAATGGTTGGATGGATAATTGGATGGTTGGTTGGATGAATAATTGGATGAATGGTTGGATGGATAATTGGATGGTTGGATGAATGGTTGGATGGATGTATGAATGGTTGGATGGATAATTGGATGGTTGGTTGGATGAATAATTGGATGAATGGTTGGATGGATAATTGGATGGATGGTTGGATGGATAATTGGATGGATGTATGAATGGTTGGATGGATAATTGGATGGATGGTTGGATGGATGGTTGGATGGATAATTGGATGGTTGGATGAATGGTTGGATGGATAATTGGATGGATGGATGAATGGTTGGATGGATAATTGGATGAATGGTTGGATGGATAATTGGATGGATGGTTGGATGTGTGATTGGATGGGTGTAT
>NW_015115017.1:0-3821 GCF_001443285.1 Poecilia latipinna
TCCGGCTCAAGACCATGGCCTCGGATTTGAAGGCACTGAGCCTCATCCCAGCCGCTTCACACTCGGCCGCGAACCGCTCCAGTGAGAGCCGCAGATCACGTTCCGATGAAGCCAAAAGGACCACATCATCCGCAAAAAGCAGAGATGCGATCCTGAGGCCACCAAAATGGATCCCCTCAACACCTCGGCTGCGCCTAGAAATTCTGTCCATGAAAGTAATGAACAGAATTGGTGACAAAGGGCAGCTTTGGTGGAGTCCAACTCTCACCGGAAACGAGCCCGACTTACTGCTGGCAATGCGGACCAGACTCTGACACCAGTCATACAGGGACCTGACAGCCCGTATCAAAGGGCCCGGTACCCCATACTCCCGGAGAACCCCCCAGAGCGCCCCCCTAGGGACACGGTCAAACGCCTTCTCCAAGTCCACAAAACACATGTAGACTGGTTGGGCGAACTCCCATGCACCCTCTAGGACCCTGCTGAGGGTGTAGAGCTGGTCCAGTGTTCCACGACCAGAACCAGAACCACACTGCTCTTCCTGAATCCGAGGTTCGACTATCCGACGGACCCTCCTCTCCAGGACCCCTGAATAGACCTTACCAGGGAGGCTTAAGAGTGTGACCCCCCTGTAATTGGAGCACACCCTCCGGTCCCCTTTTGAACAGGGGGACCACCACCCCAGTCTGCCAATCCAGGGGAACTGCTCCTGATGTCCATGTGATACTGCAGAGTCGCGTGAGCCAACACAACCCTACAACATCCAGAGCCTTAAGGAACTCCGGGCGGATCTCATCCACCCCAGGGCCCTGCCACCCAGGAGCTTCCTAACCACCTCGGCGACCTTGTCCCCAGAGATTGGAGAGCCCAACCCAGAGTCCCCAGGCTCAGCTTCCTCAACAGAAGGCATGTTGGTGGGATTGAGGAGGTCTTCGAAGTATTCCGCCCACCAGCCCACAACATCCCAAGTCGAGGTCAGCAGCAGACCATCCCCACTATAAACAGTGGTGGTGCTTCACTGCTTCCCCCTCCTGAGCCGCCGGATGGTGGACCAGAATCGCCTCGAAGCCGTGCGGAAGTCTTTCTCCATGGCATCTCCAAACTCCTCCCACACCCAAGTTTTTGCCTCAGCGGCCACCCGAGCCGCGTGCCGCTTCGCCCGCTGGTACCCATCAGCTGCTTCTGGAGTCCCACAGGCCAAAAAGGCCTGATGGGACTCCTTCTTCAGCTTGACAGCATCCCTCACCTAAGGTATCCACCAACTGGGTCAAGGGTTGCCACCGCGACAGGCACCAACAACCTTGTGGCCGCAGCTCCGATAAGCAGCCTTGGCAATGGAGGCACAGAACATGGTCCACTCAGACTCAATGTCCCCCACCTCCCCTGGAACGTGTTCAAAGCTCTCCCGGAGATGGGAGTTAAAGCTCCATCTCACAGGGGACTCTGCCAGACATTCCCAGCAGACCCTCACTACATGTTTGGGCCTGCCAGGTCTGACCGGCTTCCTCCCCCACCACCGGAGCCAACTCACCACCAGGTAGTGGTCAGTGGACAGCTCCGCACCTCTCCTCACCCGAGTGTCCAAGACATACGGCCACAGATCCAATGATAAGATGACAAAGTCAATCATCGAACTGCAGCCTAGTGTGTCCTGGTGCCAAGTACACATATGAACACCCTTATGCCTGAACATGCTGTTCGTGATGGACAATCTGTGACAAGCACAGAAGTCCAGCAACCGAACGCCACTCGAGTTCAGATCGGAGGGCCGTTCCTCCCAACCACGCCCCTCCAGGTCTCACTGTCATTGCCCACGTGAGTGTTGAAGTCCCCCAGCAGAACAAGGGAGTCCCCAGGAGGAGCACCCTCCAGTACCCCCTCTAAGGACTCCAAGAAGGGTGGGTAATCTGAACTGCCATTCAGCCCGTAAGCACAGACAACAGTCAGAACCCGTCCCCCCACCCGTAGGCGGAGGGAGGCTACCCTCTCGTTCACCGGGGTAAACCCCAACGTACAGGCGCCAAGATGGGGGGCAACAAGTATGCCCACTCCTGCCCGGCGCCTCTCACTGTGGGCAACTCCAGAGTGGAGGGGCGTCCAGCCCCTCTCAAGGAGACTGGTTCCAGAACCAGAGCCATGCGTCAAGGTGAGGCCGACTATTTCTAGCCGGAACCTCTCAGCCTCACACACTAGCTGCGGTTCCTTCCACTCTGTTAAATTACATCTCAGTGTAAATTTTAGGCTAATAAAGTATGCTTTTAAAAAATTTTTATTTAACCGGGTGAACCCCGTTGAGATCCAGATCTCATTTTCAAGAGGGACCTTGGCAGAAGTCTGCAATACGCAGCAACCCGATTGCAAAATAAAACTAATACATATGCAGAAGTATGTCTTTTAGGCACCTATAAAGTACTTTTCATGTAATTTTTAGGCATACTTTTTACTATTTTTGTAAATGTGGCGGGACCAGTGTGATAAAAATGGGCAACTTAAATTTAAAAGCACTATTTTAATAAAGATGAAATTGGTGGCAATGACTCCACTTAAAAAGTTACCTTTAAGGCACACAGACCCGCTACAGATGAGGCTTGAGACTATCTCACAATTCAATAAGTTTATTACACCATTTGTTTAGTTTAAAACCACTCACACATTAAAAGACAGTTATAGCTCAACTCTGAGATAGAAGTGCAATTCAGGGTAGTGTCCTAAAAGAAGAGAAACCCAGCAAATGAAACAGCAAAAACAAAAGAAAATTGTGCAACAAACCAGAAGCAGTACCACCACCGGGAAAGTCCACCACCAACACCACGAGCTGGCCGATCCTGTCAAAATAAAGGAAAGAAACATTCAAATTACAGACAATACAATTATACACTTCAGTCCACGACCAATCAGCAGCAATAGTCCAAATTAAGAGTCTGTCCTGGGAGGAACCGCCACGCTGTAGCAGACGCCACTAGAAGGATTAGTCCGAGCTGGTCACCAACTAGCCCAAATCAGCCACACTGGACGAGGGACAGGAGCCAGCTTTACGCCGACCAGGACGGCGGGCATGAAGCCAGCAAACAGGATGACAGGTAGGCAGCCGACAGACAGGCGGACCGCCGGTCGGGGACAACCCGGACAGCAGGAAAACAGCAGCGGCTATCAAAAATAAATGTTAGAAGTGGAATCTGAAAGCATGCAAAAACCAGCACTTCACTTACCACTGAGCTCTTTATGTAGTGCCTCGGACAGGGAGGAGGAAACTGGTACAGGCGGCCTGGATATACAACAGAAGCTGCGCTAAAGCTAAGCTAACAAACATCGAGTGTGGGAAGATTCTTACCACAAGGACGATGGATCGGCGATCAGAGCGTCGTTATTTGAGCACGCATTAATTTGCGGCTGTTATACAGAAAATGGAAATAAATCACAAGTAATAAGCTTGATGGAGAGAGATGAAGCCTGCCTTACCTAGCGTGCAGCACCAACAGACGCCGAGGTCTGAACCGGAAGGAGAACATGTCAACCAGGTGAGGGAGGGTTCTTTATATACAGGCAGCCAGCGCCACAACCAATCAGATTCAGGCACTTGTGTGGTGCGTTCAAAGCCTATAGGGCATACTGTCACATTCAAATTGCAAAGAATAAAAAAATGATAATCATGATGTAATGTTGCTTAAGAAAGTACCCAATTCATTTTCAGATCTATAATTAACGGCATTAGCTCCAGTTCACACTCCAGACCAGATGGTGGCGGTATTGCCCCCTTCCATTTAAAAAAAAAAAAAAAAACGCCATAAAGAGAATAAAAAACTTGAACGCAGGGAACAGGC
>NW_015115017.1:9213-10134 GCF_001443285.1 Poecilia latipinna
TATTTAAAGTATATTAAAAGTATTTTTAATATAATTCTATGACAGAATTAGTAGACTCAAAATATACTAATCAAGCTCTTGAATAGTACATAAAAAAGTGCACTTAAAGTATACTAAGTATACTAAAAATTGTAATTTAATACCATTAAAATATGCTAAGCACAAAAAAACGTTGTTCCAAAATAGTACAGTTTAAGTACATCAAAGTGTACTAAAGTATACTTTTTTTTACCAGGGATTCCCTGACAGAAAAGATCCATTTACTCTGTTTACAAGACAACGGACGTTTCAGAAACATTGCACCCTAACCCTACCCCGTTTTCAATCTGTGCCGTTGTCGGAGAAAACATTCGGTGGTTTCATGTAAATGTAAAGAACACACACAACAAAACTCTTCCATTTTCACCAGAAATCGTTGCCATGTCAACAGAGCCTCAGTTTTAACTGGAACATTTGGGTCAGATGAAGTTAAGGCCCGGTTTCCATGACAACGTTTTCAAAAACATTTTCGTTTACACATTAGGAGATTGAAAACTCATTCAGCTAAATAGCACTGGAAATGATGCAGTCTAGCCTGTAGGAGGCAGTGTGACTTTGTGACATACGCTCGCAGAAAAAGAGGAAGAAGAAGAAGAGACCACAGCATAAACAGAAACTGAACATTTGAGTTTAGTTTGAACTCGTCTGAATGATCCGAACCGACTGATTTTTCCAGCTGCTTCCTGTGGAGATGATGTAAACATTTATTTTAGGCACAACTTCATTTTTGGTAACGAATCTTTACCATATTTCCTTCTTTACTTTTGCTTCCAGCTGCAGCAAAGATAATCCACACAGAGTTCTGGATAAATGGCGGTTAAATTGTTAAATGTTAAATGGTTCTGGTTCAGTGGCGGCTCCAGAAATTTTTTTCTGCAGGTG
>NW_015115017.1:13939-17098 GCF_001443285.1 Poecilia latipinna
GTTAAATGGTTCTGGTTCAGTGGCGGCTCCAGAAATTTTTTTCTGCAGGTGCTAAGGGGGAGCTAAGCATTTTACTGAGGGTGCTATGACAGATCTTTTTTTTCCCTATAGTTATCAACACACATATATTAGTTTTGTTATTTTTCAGACTGATTTGCATTTATTTGACGCTTAGACGTCAGCACGAAGCTTTGAGCCATCAGCCAGGTTACTTCCAGATAATATTACATTGTTTAGGTTAAAACGGCATTTATGACAAAGGGGACACCCAAGTATTGACCCTTTGCAACTACGTTACTTAATCATTTGAAGCTGACTGCAGCCGGTCCACACTGTTAGCAGAACTAGAGGGCCCCAAAACCACATTTGGCTTAGGGCCCCATGGAGGCTTGGGCCGGCCCTGTGTTGCCCATTACCACTGCTGCAAGGATCTGATTAAATGAAGTGAATAAAAATCTATTTTAAAATAATATTTCATTTTCTAGCACTGTTGCCTTGTAGCCAGAAGGTTCTGGGTTCGATACCCGGCCCCGGGTCTTTCTGCATGGAGCCTCCATGTTCTCCCTGTGCATGGTGGCTTCTCTCCGGGTTCTCCAGCTTCCTCCCACAGTCCAAAAACATGACTGTCTCTAAAATTGTCCCTAGGTGTGTGTGTGTGGTTGTGTGTCCTGTGTGTTGCCCTGCCCAGACTGGCAACCTGTCCAGGTGACCCTACCTATCGCCTGGAACGTTAGCTGGAGAGGCAGCAGCTCCTCCAGACCCACTAAAGGATCAGGGTGTAAGAAAATGGATGGATGGGTTTCATTTTCTGTTATCCAGTCAAAATAACAGAACTTCTTCATTTCTGTATTTTTGATATTGTGAAATGTTTCATTGTTGAATAATTTATCCGTTCATCTTCCTCTGCCGGGGTCGGGTCGCTGGGAATCCCAAGGCGTTCCCAGCAGAGGAACATCGTCCCTCCAGGTGTCCTGGGTCTTCCTCTGCGCCTCCTCCCGGTGGGACCTGGACTCCTCACCAGGGAGGCGTCCATCCTGATAGGTGCCCCTCAACTGGCTCCTCTCCTCTCCATGATCCTAGGAGCTCTGCTGCCTGGAGCTTCATGCCCTGGTAGGGTCACCCAAGGCAGACGGGTCCTAGGTGAGGAAGCAAAGTGCAGCCCAAAGACCCCTTATGATGCACACAATCATTGGACTCGGTGTTCCTTCGCCCAGATACGGGTCACCGGGATGGGGCACGTTGGCGAGCGCCTGGCTTTTACCCATGGAACCCGAAGAGGAGACACGGGGCCCTTCCCATGGGCCCACCACCTGCAGGAGGGGCCAAAAGGGTGCAGTGTGGACGGGTGGGGGCAGAGGAGGAAGTTTTTATCATTATTATTATTAATTTGGAGGAGCGTTTTGGACACGTAGACCTGGCGGTGGCAACTCCTAAAAGGAAAAGAAGATTTTACATTTTGGGAATAATCTCAGAAATTTAAACTTGGAAATTTCTGAGCTTGAAAAGTTTAACAATTTTGACTTTTGAAAAATGTCCACTTTTTTTCTAGAAAATTTAAGCTAAATCTAAATATGTCAGTTTTCTGTGGAAATTTGGTCATGGTTGTTCAGAGAGCAACAGAAAGTTCTGAAGGTCCTTGAACAGATTTGAGTTTTGGTCCAACGTGACGTCACAGCAGAGCCGGCCTGAAGAGCCAATCAGCTGCAGCGCCTCATCATCATCCTCAGGGATGCAGTTTGATCTCTGAGTCAACAGGTGGGGGAGGGGAAGGGAGCTGAGTCACCTGGGAAGAACAGCAGAATGCCAACTCATGGTTCAGAAATTAAACTTTAGTGAAAAAATGTCACAAAGAGGAGGAGGGGTCATCCTGAGGTCAACAGAACTAATCAGATCCTAGTAAGGGTTTTCTCATTTATTACCAGAAAATAATAGTTTATTTATCTAAACTATTAATGTAGAAAAATGTAGAAACTCACATGAAAGACTCCAGGGTCTGAATTCACAACGAAATTAACTAAAACCTCCAAAACCTTCAGAACATTACAGAACAATCCATCAAAAAAGGATCATTTAAATCAGAAAAATAATGTTTTTTTTAAATTATGTATTTTTGACAAACCAGTTTTGGAACATTAATTACTTTTATGTTTAAACATTTAGAAATGAAATGTTCTTTCTCCATCAGCAGCAGATATAAAGAACAGAAAGTTTGAGTTTCCAGGTCCTGATGGCTGAAACAGTCAGCAGCCGGTCTGCTGCGCCCCCTGCTGGAGCCCAGAAGGAACTGCAGCTGGAGCAACATGAGCCCCCTGCAGGAGCCCAGAAGGAACTGCAGTTGGAGCAACATGAGCCCCCTGCAGGAGCCCAGAAGGAACTGCAGCTGTGATACCCACAGAGTCCCGGTGAAGCAGCTGATCAGTTCGGGTTTATGGGTCAGTCTGAATCATCAGGTTCCGGGTTTCTATCATCAAGACTCAACATGGCGACCCTGATTCTGCTGACTAACACCGACCCGTTAGAATTAATCTGCCCCGAATGAATCAAAAACCTCAAAACAGGATCCAGAAGAAAAGATCCCGACCGGAACCAGAATCCAAACACGCCGAAACATAATACCGACCCGAACCGATATGCAGTCAGATCCTGATCTCTGCTTTACATAGGATCATCTGTTCCCATGGCAACAACCCAAAAGGACTAATTTTCCAAATCTGAGTTTGTGTTTATCTGAAGGTAAAGCAGCTTTCATCTGAGTCGGAAACGGAACCGGGTCGGAATCTCCCCCCGACGCCAGGTCTGTGACTGAAGATCCACTTCCTGCCGAGTCATGATGATGAAGAAGATTAAAGGGGTCCTTTGATCCCATCACGCGGTGACATTAAAACACTCAGTGTGACCTTTGACCCTCGCTGATCAAACTGAACCCTTCAAACTTCCTGATGAGCTCCAGTTAGTCATTTCAGTTATTGATTATAAGCAATTGATTAATCTGTGACCGTGATCAGTGGCCCAAAAAGTGGGTATGCACTGTATGCAACGCATGGGGGCGCTGCACTAGAGAGGGCGCAAAAACGATGTGGGGATTTTTTTTTCTAGTCAGCATTTAACAGCTGTTTGTGTATGAAATGATCAGTAACAGAGGAACAGCGCTGATTAGGC